>NW_021319230.1:118741-315983 GCF_001605985.2 Dendrobium catenatum
TTGAGAGAAGATCTTCAACATTGTGTCGAGGTTCTCTGCCTTCACTAGGAGGGTAAAAAATGATGCGACGGTTCTCTATCTTCACTAGGAGGGTCAAAAAGAATGTGATGGTATGCTGCCATCACTTGGAGGGTGTAAAAGGCATCAGTACTCTACCTCATCGAGTTAGTGGAAAAATGTTTATAAGGGCTTCTACGCCTTGCTGTTGGGAAAAAAGGAGAGTCACTTTGATTTAGTGCAATACCTAAAGATGAAGTCTCCAAGGAGTGGACGTAAGTCTAGTTTGGACTTTGGTGTTTTTCTATTCACTTTTATTTTTTTGTATTTTATTATTTTTTTTGCACTCTAAAGTTTATGGTTAAAAAAGCTTTTGATATAATCATATCTAAACAACTGCATACTCATGGATCATTGCTAAAACTTTTTACTATAAACAATTAAAAAATCCAAGATTTTTTTTTTTAATTACCAATTCACCCACCTCTTGGTAAACCTTGGGACAGTTCAATAAGGTCTAATAACCTACACAAACTTTCATAGTCCAATATCCTAAACAATCATGTAATTATTTATAAGTTTATACATATGTTTGCTAAATAGTTTATCTTTAGATATGAGCACCTAATTTTTCAAAAATAACTAGAGAAGGAATATTGCTTCAACATGAGCAACTAGATCTTCTGGTTGTTTCTTTTTGGGCTCCTTTTTTTGGTTTTTTCTTTTTTGCAGGGAGTGGATGCTGAACTCTTATCTTCAGAACTTCCTTTTTTGGGTGCCGTTGCTCAAAGCACCATTAGTTTTAGCGCTTCTATTTTTTGTAATAGTAGGATAAGGAACCACGGACTCGTAGGTTTTCTTTACTTTTTGATTGTAGCTCAGTCGAGCATTAGAGAGTCTGTGGATCCTTTTAAGGACTATGTAATCGTTATTTTGATATTAACACGTAGGCCCCTTTGTGGGTTTTAACTTAAAAAAAAAAAAAAAGATCCTAAGGATTTGCCGATGGGAGTTGCTCGATCTGTCATCGGATGGAGAAAGTGATCAACATGGGAAGCATGAGATTCAATTGCCAGATGGAGTTACTTAATTGGCCATTGAATGGGATGTTTACATAACACTTTAGCTCAGTTAGGATGTGTTCGCACAACTTGGATAAGAAGAGCAGGATCGATGGCGTGGATCTGCATGATTGGGATGTTTATACAAAAAGGAGAATGATTCTCGTGCAAAAGATCAGGGTCAGGGTGAGCTATGCGACGGGAGGTAACAGAGTTCTATATTTGATGAGGGCAAGGCTTTCAGGTGGTAGAATATTAAATAGTGAAGTTTGGATATTAGATAAGTAAAAAGAGTAGTTTTAAGTGTTAGTTATGTAAAAACCCCTTTAAACAAAATTGATATGTTTGATTTTCCTTCATATATGCTAGCTTTATTACATGTGTATTAAATACATGAGAATAATATTTTAAAAATAAAAAATCATTTAAAAAAATTATTATGTTTTCTTTGATAAAAAGATAAAATTTCTAATTTTATCCATATAAGTAATTCTAATTAATAATTTTATTAGTGAAAGTTATATATTTTTCTTAAAATTATCCTATAAAAAATATATTAATACAATTTTGCAATTTAATATTAAAAATATATTTTTTTTCTATTGAACCAATAATGTCATAAAAATTATGAATTCGCATTTAGAAAAAAAAACTCAAAGTTTCATTATAAATATAACATTATAGTATGATATTGATAAAATAAATTAAAATGATGAAAGGGAAAGTAAATTTATCTTAATTATTAAAAAATAACTTCTTACCAATATAAATAATTCAATATCTTACAACTGAAATAACACAAATGAATTCTTGGTTCAACTGACAGATATTGATTATTTGTTTTATGCTAAATATATGAATAATGTAAACTATGATATTTATTATAACGATAATCATCATTATAGTTACAATAATAATCACATATTGATTGCTTACAATAGTGAGGGTTATTTGAATTATAATTTAGTTTAGGATGGTGTATTCATAATTAATAAAATGTATAAGAGAAGATTTTTTAATAACCCTTAAATTTTAAAAAGATATATTTTGATTTGCAATAATTAAAAATTATTTTAGAAGTCATTATAAGTACAATTCATAAGCCGTCTTCATCATAACATAGATATTATTGTGTTTTGATTATAATAATTTTTCCACTTTTTTTTGGTACTACTATAATTCCTTGTGAAATTGAGACAAGTTGGTACAAGTGAGAATCTCATGATCGTTAGTTGTCCATTTTGAAAACCAATTTCACCACACTCTACTAGATGTGCTTAGCTATATTAAGAATATTTTTACATAATTTTTGAATCCATAGATTTGAAGATATAAAATAATTTTATGCTAAAAGTTGAACAATTGACAAAATGACTAATGTGACTTTGATTATTTTATTATAAAATCAATATTTTCTTCACTTAGAAGCCTTTTAAAAATCCATTCCCCATTTATGCTAACAGAGAAGCAAAGAAGGAAAAATAGAAAAAAGACAGGAAAGAGAAAGTCTATTTTGGGCTTCTTTCTGTCATTTTTAATCGTTGACTTAATTGAGAAATTTGTCCATCTCAAGGTATGTCACATTTTTTCTATCCCAGTTTCTAAAATTATGAAATTTTTATCTAAATTTTGATTAAAGTTTTACTTTCATTACCAAAAGATTAGGATACTTTGCATTGCTAAAACTTTCACTATATAAATTTTTATATGTTATAAAGATTAAGATTTTGAACAATTTGAATATTTTTAAAATTTAATACTGGGGGTTTTAGAATATGTATAGTTTTTTATCAAATTAAAAATAATATGGACTATAAAAAAATTATGTACTATAATTATAGTCTTAAAATAGAACTCTTCACGATCTCTAGTAATTTTTTTTATTTGTTGAAAATGTGTATTTTTGCTTTGTAGGGTTTTTCTATTATCTGCTATTAAGGTATTTTGGTAAATTTTAAATGTATTTTTTATGAATTAATACTATAATACATTGAAATATGTGTTTAATTAGTTGAATGGATTACTATGTGGAGATCTGAAAGGGGTGAAGGAAGTTTTATTTGGGTAATATTTGTTCTACTTCAGAGTTGTAGAACTCTTTATATTACATAGAGTTATTAAACTATGTCCGTTACTCAAAGTAATTGAACTCTATCTATTGGGAGGCATAAGAGTTAGAGTTATCAAACTCTGCCTATTGGGAGGAATATATTAAGTGCTAGTGTATTTTGCCTAAAATTCTGATAATGGCATTTATTTCTTTGCTCAATTCCATTTTTAATACTCAATTAATATTTAATAAATGAAATGATTTGAGAATTTAAATGGGTTGAAATGTTGGCTATTAACTTGTGGTGGCTCATAAATATTTTACTTCATGTTTTTAGGTTCTAGGAAGGGGAAGCTTCAGTTGAGTAGCTGTTTAAAAATTTAATATGAGCAATATGTATTTCTTCTAATTTTGATGTTTACACAGTCATAACTAGTTTTATTACTTTTTTATGTAGCTTTTATTTATAGCCATACCCTGTAATTGTATATGCAATTTTGATAATGAAGAAAAATCAAATCTCTTGGATGAGTTAATTTTCAATTCTTTGGATTTTTTAGTAACAATGTAGTTTGTTAATATTTTAAATATTTAAATTGAAAGATGAAATATAAATTTTTTTCAAAAATATATCTTAGAATTTATTTATCATAGCTTAACAAGATAAAAACATGTCCCTTTAGTGGGTCTTGTCGGGTTAGAATGTAAAACAATTTGTGGTATCAGAGCAATAGTTTTTAAAATGGATCATAAAATAGAGATGTAGAAATTGATTTATAGGTCAAGTGGGGTAGTTTTGAGTTTTCTAGGGATTCATATCTATTTATTTTCATGTGCATATATGTCATATGACATATTCAGTATGAAATAGATATGTCAGACCTAAATATGATAGATGCGTAGAGTGTTAGTTAAACAACACATGTACCTTATACGGCTCCAATAATTAATTCTTATATAGTTTCAAAATTTACTAATATAATAGCCCAGATTATGGAAAAACTTAGAGCAAATTTTCTTACTATCTATTTATCTAATCATCTGATGATGTAGACAAACTTCTAAAGATATTTTTGATATTGAAGCTTTTGGGATTTAAGAGCACTGTTGAGCCTAGAGCATATGAGGATTGGTTACGAAGATTGGAGAAGATATGTAATGATCTGGGACACTTCTCTAATATCCATTGAAGCTCCCATATGTAACCCAACCATCCAAGCTCCCTCCAACAGCTGAATTGGGCCAAATCTCTTAAAACCATTACATTGACTTCACTCTCAAACCAGTTGTCTCCCAAGCACTTTGAGATTTTTTTCACTCTCCTTGAGCCTCTTTCATGTTTCCCTAGTATTTTCTTGACATCTGGAGCTTATTAACGGTGAGAGAAGGAGATGACCAAAAGCTTATCTATCCCAACTGCTTGAAGTTCCTATCCAGTACATCTCAAATTGTAGTCTTTAGAAAGTTTGTTTTCCAACTCTCAACAAGGAAAATGAGCCCTTCCCAATCCTCTAAGATCGTCTGTAAGGAGGTAAAATCTAAACCCTAGGTTTTATTCTAGGATTTTAACTAGGGTTTCAAATATAACATGAATGGCCCTAAAAAGGTCTCCCCACTCTTTCTATAACCATATTTTACCTAAGTATAAAATTTAAAATCATTTGATCTTTTATGCATCAAGCTTAAGAGCATTTGGGAGTTTAGGGTGCCTTCTGAGGAAGATAAAATCTCCACCATTCGCTATTTCTTTTTTATTTAGATGGATGAGATATCTCAGTCTTTATATTTGGTTCAACCAAATAAAATGACAAGTTATATTAGGGCTAGTCTAATACGATCTGGACTGTTGATCCCAAACTACATATGATCAACAGTCAGGATCTATGTACAATGTGTTTAAGTGAAAATGGAGGGTTGAACTAGTGTCTGTCGTGTGTAAAGTCGCTGCCAATCCAATGATTGGCATTCACATGCACGATCTCCAATAATTTGTTGCCATTTCATATTTTGACTTAACTGTATTAAATAAATTAAAAACACCTCATAACTTCAAAATTTTATATAAAATTTATTACTGAACCATTTTTAAAGTTCTTGGATTCTACAGATTCAAAAATTCTAGCTCTATTTTATAAAAATAATTTCAAGATAATTTGATGAATATTTTTAGAATTACTTAAGTTATAAGTATATTCTATTTTCTTTTATAAAATGAAACATATATTTATTAAATTGGGTTGAATTTTGACATAGGTGAATTAGGTGATGTCCATGACATTTGATACCACCATAACTCATATTTGAATTTCCGAAAACCTAGCTCATATATTGAACTAGATTTTTTAAAATTCATATTATTTTTAATTTTTCCCAATCATTGCATGTTAGATCTTTAAGGAATCAGTATGATGGGCTCTTTGATTTAAAAATAAATCCAAGATATGATTATGCATGGTTTGAGAGCAAATGTCCTTTAATTATTTATGAATGTTTGCACGTTACTGTCCAAAAAGGCATAATCTAAAACTCAAATGTGGTAGGAAAGTATTTGATGTTGTTTCTTACATCATCCAATACTCTTGGCCCAATTTGATACATATCTTTTATGTAGTGAAATTTCCAAGTCTATAAGTCACTATGTGACCTATAACTTTGATAATTCACTACATTTAATCCATAGAGTTAGGACACCAAATTTTTGTGGTTTGTTTATATGTATGCAATGGTTAGTTACACCAAGTTTCAAACCCATTTGAACCTTAGTGACACCTACGAAAAATAATTAAGGTTTGTGTTTAGAGAACTTAAGAAAATTTTACAAATTCATACACACATACAATATGGATGGAACTTTATACTAGTAAACCTAGAAACATCATACACCCTAGAATTTAAATTCACCTTGACCTTTCATTAATTGACTATAAAACAAAATTAATTAAAAAAATTATCCTACAATTAAGGGCTGAATTTTCCAAAATCAAAATAAATCAAGAAAAACTCACAAAATACAAAGTCAAATAATTGATTTAAAATTATAAATAATTTAAAAAAATAAAAAAAATCAATAAATGTTTAAAGCATAAAAATAAAATTAATTTGATTAAATTTTATCTTTAATCAAATAAATCTGATAATTAATATTAACAAAATAATAAGACCTTTTATGCTTAATGCTTACTTCTTTTTGGAGGGAATTTTAGCATTAACTTTTAAAGTCCTTAATACATCCTAAATCACCCAATAATCCCTTAATATGGTGCATGATTCCTTTCAGAAGGGCACACATATATTTTCTTAATAAATGGTAAATAACTAATTAGGGGTTCATGCACTATGTTAGCCTCCACCTGTGGAAGGTATGGTTGTAAAAAATTCATAACCCTTAATAAAATCTTAATAAATTATTATCCTCATACATTATGCTTGATTCTATTTGGAGGCATGTGTAGTGATTGCAAAGGTTCCTTTTCTATCCCTTAATAAATCACTGATAAATCTTAAAGGTTTTATATGATCATCTATCATATACGGGGGATGACTGCATTATATTTATAAGCCTTGGTATTTTTAGGTTAGTATCCCTTGCACTAGGGGTTATTAGCTTACACAATCTTCAAAGCTAAAAAACCAACTTCAATAATTAAAACTTAAATAATAAAATCAAATTCACACAAGATAAATTTTAATTAAAATTCCCTTTTGATCTTATATACAAACTCTTTAAGCTTATTCAACATAAACATTAAACTCCTATAGAACATACAAATGCCACACAAACTTCTTCACATAATTAGGTGGTTTACTAGGACAACCAACTCTAGCCTAGGCTAGGCCGGTGGTGTGAATTGCTTGATGGGTGATTTACTTGGAGAATACACAATATTTGTTTTATTTTTTTTAGCAATCTGGATGTTATGCATTTTAATTTTTATTGGTGCACTTAGGCTTGTATGGACTACACTAGAAGTATTAGGATATTACACAATCATCTTGCACTCTAATTCTTATATGCTAATGATTTTTCTTTTTCTCATATATTTTTGTAAGAGTCAAAGTTGAATGTACCTAGGACATGTATACATATAGGAGTCATTATAAATGTAGTTTATATATAGATCCATTTAAAATAGGAGTCATTATAAAATTTATATTTTTGATAGTACAAAAAAATAATTTTGATCCATTTAACTTTTTGTTTTTTTATAATAATTTTCCACAAAAATAATTGTAAGCTAGAAAATATCATCATCACAGGTTTCAAGAAAAAAAAATATATAGGAAATAAAAATGCAAAAATAAAGGAACAAGCACACTTGATATTTTATAGTTGTTTGGTCAACCTTGACCAACGTCCACTCCATAAAGTCCTCCTCTCTAGGTATTACACTAAAACTTTAGTGATTCTCCTTGAGCTCTCATATCAAGGGGGTGAAGCCCTTACATAATCACTTCCACCCCTCCACGATGCGGAAGAGAATCTCAATCCTTTCCACCCTCATGGTGAGGCAGAAAAATTGGAATCATTTTCATCGTCCTAGTGATGCAGAGAACCTAAAATCCTTTTCATTCTCCTTCTGAGGAAGAAAATGTAGAATTCTTTTCACCATTATAGTGAGATAGAGAACTTCGAATCCTTTTCACCTTCCCCAACACAGTGGAGTAGCCAAGCCCTTTGGCCCAAAAGGGAACTTCTTCCCAAAGCTTCCCTCAAGATAAACCTTAACACATAGAGGAATTCAACTGCAAGTTTTTTGGAGTAACCATATGAAACTCCCTCTCACACTCCCCTAAACCCACAAGAATTTTCTCCCTCTCTCACAAACTTCACCCTTTCTCCCTCAAGCTAAAGGTTCTCTCTTCAAGCTTTCTCTCACAAGACTCAACCCAATGAATGCCAAATGTATTTTACAAAATCTAAAGAGAAAACTTAAATATAGGGCATCAAAAAATATTAAAATTTTAATTCAACTATCATTATTCATATAGTATGATCCAGGATCATACAATATGATCTAGGATAGTACATTACAATACTTCAAAGAAGCCTATTATTATGTACAAAGAATAAACTCTATTATGATCTATCAAAATATTATATACTGATCATATAATATGATTATTGGATCGTACAATATGATTATTTAATTCTTCTTAGGACTGTATAAGATAATATATGGGACAATCCAAAATCATATCTATCAATGTTCAAGTATAATTTGGATCATACGGTATGATTAGTTAAAAAATTAATATTTCATCTAAGATGATCCATGGGATGAATGAATTTCATAACTAATAATCGTCCAGTATGATCAGCATCATACTGTATGATCTAATTTATTTAATAAATCTTTATTTGATTGACTAATCACAAATATTTAATTTGGGTAATACATTAACCTTTATAAAGTATGATCACATTCATACGGTATAAATAAAGAAACATTTAAAACATAAATTATTACCTAATAAAATTAACAATGAGGATTCTGATTAAAACTAATCATCTTGTATAATGTGGTGTTTGTGTGGAATGAATAATTATACTTTAAAATAACATTTTCAATTAACAAAAATATTTTAATTAATATCTATAGTAACATATCATACATTATGATCTAAATCATACAGTATGATTTATAGAAAAATTAAATATTTATATTTTAATTTTCACTTCCCTTGTGTGTGCGTGTGTACGGTTTCTAAACTTACTAAACATCATTTACAATATAGAGACTCAAGAAAAGATAAAAATATAGACTTCTTGCATATAATAATCCAATACTACCTAGTTTTGAGCTCTAATCCTTTAGCATTATTTGGTGTATGCTTAACTTTAAATATTAGTTTATAAAGAAAATAAAAGCAATAATAAATTATAGAAGATATTAAATATAATCCAATAAAGTTTGTTATGATAAAACTAAAGCTCAGGCTCCCATATTGCAATAATCTCCCCTTTTTTATGATGGAAAATATTACTGGTTGAATTGCAAGTCAGTTGTATTTTCTCCTAGTCCCCCCCCCCCCCCCCCCCCCCCCCCCCCCACACCCCTAAAAAAAAAAAAAAAAAATCCTTTTTGAGTGAATTACTTAAAAAAAATAGTATATATATTTATATAATTTAAAATGCACACAACAACATAAACTAAAAGCAAGACATAAACAAACACTGCAATTACAAAATAAATGATACAATCAACAACATCCTACTTTTTACATTACCAAAAAGGAGATCTATGAACTAACACCAATAAAAATAAAAACACAATCACGATAACTACCAAGGGGAGATATACAAATAAACTACAAAGATAAAACACATTATTTATAGGAGGATCACTCATCAGGTGATTATGGAGGTGGCTGAAAGTATGGTTAAATGGATGTAAATTATTTTCTAAAATAGGTCATATCATCCTTGTGTTGCTATTGTTGTTACTAAATATGAGTATCAAGGTGTGTCTCTAATTGATCAAATCTCCTGATCACATCTTATAGTAATGGACCTAGTATGGTTCTGTAGGGGCTAACATAAGTGCAGGTACAAGTACTTTAGTTAATGAATTTGTCGGTGCTCTCCCTTCCTCTTCATAATCCTACTTCTCTTATGCAGGTTGTGTCTCATGGTAATAGTCACTAAAAATAAGGTTAAAGGAATTGCCAGTGTAGAAAATAGGGAGGTGATCAGCCTGTGTAGGGTACGTGAGGCATTTTTTAATATCCAAGATATAGGCAATGATATGTCCTAAAGCAAGATTTTTCTTACATTAGGCTCTCATATTCCTTATGAAAGACAAGTTTTCTATGAACCTAACAATTATATATGTTTCATTAAAGTCAGTGCCAATTATATAAAAATAGGTAACAACAGACAACAATGGAGTGATGTTTATCCTATCTCCAACCCTAGAAAGAATTCAAGTTCTAAGCACATATTAGATGATATGAAAATTTTTAACTAAGGAGGTCACTAAAGGTAAATGTTGATTAAATTGGATATTCCTAAGAGTAAATTTTACAATTTTCCAGTCATAATCTACTATGTTAGAAACATCATGAGGTTTAATACTAGTTGCATAAAAATGTTAGCATTCATGAAAGTCTTTGTATGAAACTTCTACTAGTCTTCTATAAACATATGATACTATTTAGGTTCGCTCAAAATTAATTTGGATGTTTATGAAGAATTTGAAAAGTAATTCTAAGTGAAATAGAAAAGGCATGTGTCAAGATAATTTGATAGTGGTTTATGCAAAAAGATCTAGTATATTAAAGTTTAGGTTTTCCTAGTTTAAAATTTGTGAGGGTGTTATATGGGCAACTCAATAACGGTGATAGAAAGTATCATTATCCTATGTTTGGAATCCTTCATCCACTAGGGATGAGAGGAACTTTCTAGAAAGAAGATGTGGTCTCTTGCTAGCCATTAAAGCACTCAAGTGATAAAAAAGGAAGTTTTGAATGCTAAGGAATAGAAGATATGAATAAAAGTGAGGTCCTTCCCCTTGTTATATAAAATAGAATATATCATATAGTACAAATCATGATCATACAATACGTTCGTAGTAAGATGAATCATCCCATACATATAGCTCAAAAGTTGGTCAAATTGTATGGTACGATCACGTATCATACAATATGATCTTTGACTTTTTGTTAGTCCTAGGAAATCATCGGTATGATATTTGACCAAGGAGGTTGTACAACATGAATAGGTATTTGTACAATATAATTTGAATTTAATATAATATTTTATCATCCAAAATTAAATCATCTAATGTTTACTACCATATATATTGTATTGTATGAATTATGTAGTTGTACAATACAATACGTGATAATTGAATTGATTATGGCCATTGAAATTTTTGTAGGGGGACTGTGTGATGATTTGTTAAGATCATATGGTATGAAGTGTATCATACAATATAATATGAACAATTGTGAAGAGAGTGTGGAGATCAAGGAAAGCACAAATAAAAGAATTACGTATATAATTAAAAACATCACATAGAAATAAAAATATTCAAATACAACCATAAACACAAACATATAAACATACGCAAAAACAACATTTTTTTCATTTTAGCCATAAACCATATCATAAATCATTTTTCAAAATAATATGTATTGAAATATATTTTCAAAATAATAGACACTCAAAAGAAAAAATTATTTTCAAAGCATTAATCAACATTCAATCAGGAGTTAAATTATCATTGCAATTCAAATCAATTTATTAATCCTTGATTAATGCACTTTTTTTTGTTGTAATATACAACATTTGTGGACATTTTTATAAAATAGATTTAGCATTAAAATCTTCATTGTAGTTGTAAAATACTTATTAGATTGAAAGACTATTTTAGCACTTCATAATTTATCATCTTTATAAATAATACATGTATGTGTTACCATTCTAACAGTGCAATTATTTGAAATAGCTTTACCTTTATCCCTGATCTTCAACAACATTAAATATTTCAGATGTCCAGTTATGTGGTGTGCCTACAGTCTAGGTTCTTTTTCACTCACTGGACCTCTTGTGAGAGCACACCTACACAATTAATCAAACATAAAATTTGGGAACCCAAGTGGGTTTGGGTCCTTCCTTATGCTTCCATGTATGCATGTTATGTATATTATTATGTGATGCTACTTTGGGCCTCCAAATTAGGTGTGATTTAAAGTGCATAGTGCAATTTTTTTGTAATGTGTTCTAACATGCCATAAGAGTAACACCTAACATAGGGAATGGATTCACTAATCTATATGGGGTGTTGTACCTTTCCTATGGATATGTTACATATGTTGTATCCTAGGATGCGAACGTGAATGCATAGTCTCGTGAGTGTTCTATTTAAGTGCATTTATTTTGTTTAATAAATAGTCAAATTAAGTTTTCTCAAGAGCTAGTTCAAGTAGTAGAACATGCTCCTTACTATCCAATTCCAACACAAGTTATTCTAGTTTTTGGAATGATTCCTCTAATTTAATATGCACATATTTCAAGGAGTCACATGACTTGGTTAATTCAATATATTTCTTATTCAAATTATCAAATTCATCTAACAATGATGCATGTTCCTTGTCTAATAAAATATGTTCAGATTTAAGACCAGTATGCTCTCTAACAAACAAATCATGTCAGAAATTCAATTTTTAAATTATCATGCAATTTCCTTAGCTTCCTACATGATTCATGAATTTTCTTAGAAATAATAAATAGATCATCATAGGAGAATTTACATACCTCATCTTGATAGGAGCTAATAATTAAATCATTGTCTATTAAACATAAGTCTGTTACCTCCTCTTTTGGCTCTAGTTTTGATGTGTCAGAGGCTAAGTCTACCTAGGAGATTTTTTATTATTTTCATTTCCACTTTTTGTATTAGGCTTATCCACACCCCTTTCTTTCACTGGGTTACTCTTTGATTAGGGCATTCAAACCTCAGATGTGCAGGCTTCCTGCACTCATAATAAATTATGTCAGATGAAAATATATTACTTTTATCATTCTTACATTAGCTCCTATTAAAGTGATACTTGTGCTTCAGGAAGCTTTTGAATTTGCTTGTTATTAAAATGATTTCCTCGCTCCCATCATCTCAAAATCCATTACTATGAATGTCATTATTCTTTAGCACAATGGTCTTCTCTATTCTCTTATCACTTATATCAAAAAGTTTTTGGCTCATATTTTACTTGTAAGTAATGAGAGAGCCAAGTAGATTTTTAATAGAGTAAACATTTAAATTTTATATTTCAAAAATAGTAGTAAATTTTGTATCAAAACTATAAGAAAATAATGAATAATTTTATTAACCTTTTTTTAGTTTGATAATTCTCTTCCTAGAGTATGTAAAAATGTCACTATTTTTGTGAACATAGTATATATATTAAAAATTGATTCGCTATATTTCATATAAGAGAGTTTATATTCATGTAGTGAAAGGTTTCAACAGGATTATTTAACTTTGTATTTCCTTCATACGTGATGCACAATTTATCTGAAATCTGAAAGTTTGTTAGGGATGTTAAGCCCTTATGAACTAGCCTGAGGCAAATCAAGAGAGGGGTGAATTGGTGTTTTAAAAATTCTCAAACAAAATTTATAATATAAATAAAATAATCATTCACCAGAAAATAAATTGAGGAAATTAAATATGAAAATCTAATAAGAAAGAACACACCAGATTTTATAGTGGTTGTCAACTTGACCTACATCCACTCCCTAGAGCCTCTCCTCTGGGTATTACATTAAACTTAGTAACTCTCCTTTTGCTCCCACAGCAAGGTGGAGAAGCCTTTACAAAAACTCTTTTCCACCAACCTCGGTGAGGCAGAGAACCCAACTCCTTTTGCTTCCTCCTAAAGTAGGCAAAGAACCTGACTCCTTTTGCTTCCTCTTAAAGCAAGAAGAGAACCTCAATTAATTGCTAAAGTAGACCTCTCTAGAACCTCCAAGGAACTAGGGAAGATGATTGGAGAAGACGATTTGAATCCTTACTTGGAGCAACTTTTATGAAACCCTCACAAACTTTCTCTCATAGGATCCTCTCTCTTTCTCTCTCTCTCCCAAGATCTCCCTTGCCTTTTGTCTCTCTCAGGTCAAAATAATAGCAAAAGATTTCATCTTGAGTAAATAAGATATCTTATATAGAAGGGCTTCAAATTTGCCCTAAATTGTCATTAATCAACAAACATCATCTAAGATGATCGACGGATCATCATATATAATTAGTACAAATTCAGCTCAATCAGCCAGGATGATCTGGGGAAGGCTGGACGATTAGAAGATATATTTGTTTTGACCATCCAAGATGTCGGTACATCATCCTATACGATTAGTTTAAAATATTGAATATCATTCAAACCATGACTTTATACAACCAGACTTTACATATTAGATGATGAAAAAATAATTAATTATTCAGGCTGATTATTGGATCATCTTATATGATTAGTTTAAATTATTAAATATCATCCATCACATTATTCTCTTAGTCCAGATGATTCGGGAAGAAACTAAGGTTTGTTTAACTAATCTTCCTAGACGATCCTGATATCATCTAGGATGATATAATCAATCAATCAAACCTTAATTGCTTTCCTTAATTATCAAACTAATTTAGGCACAATTATAATACATCATCCAAGACTATGTCCTGTACAATGTCCAAAAATAATAACATTCCTAAAAGAGTTGGCAGCTAATTCTTTTTTATTCGAGCATATTATCCAGGATTATGTGAATATCCTTAAGGACAATTTGCTTAATTTGGTTGTCTTAATAAGGTTGCCCTAATTAGGATTTCTATTTTTAACTAATCATCCAGGATGATGTTGGATCATCCTGGATGATATGATCAAAAATAAAAAACTCTAAAATAGATAGAATTTTTCCCTTGAGTGTGTGTGCAAGATTACTTAGCATCAAGATCCATAAAAATTCTATTTGACTCAAGAAAATGTAAAAACACTTGAAGCACTTTTATAGAATGACTTAGGCTTCATTTGGGATGGCTTTCTTCCTGCTTCATAAAGCAATTTTTTAGTATAATTTTTTTAATTTTTGTACTAAAAAGCTGCTTTATGAAGTAGGAAGAAAGCTGTCCCAAATTAAGCCTTAGTCATAATATATCCAATCTTGTGCTGGCTTAATATATAATTAACCTTGTGGACTTAAAACATTAGTAGGCAGGGCAATAGTAGAAAAAATAGAAGTGTCAAAAATATTTGCAATCATCAAAATTATAATCCATGGATCTAGATTTGCAACAATCTCCCCCTTTTTTATGATAAAAAATATTTGGTAGAAAATTCAACTTGAGCAGTTAATTAAAATATAACATATAGGAAAATAGTGTGAACCAAGCAATACAAATTTTACTAAAATCAAGCAGATGATACAAACACTAAATAACAGTTACGAAATAATGAAACAACACAAACACAGTAACACTAGCACTACTCCACCTTTTGATATCACAAAAAGGAGGAGGAAAATAGAAAAGAAATACATAATATAAAATACAAAATATAAATTAACAACATTATAAAAAAAATCATAAGAAAGACAGTCTACAAGTATGAATGGCTTTGATCAGAAGAAGGTGGTGGTGGTAGCTGAAAGAAACTAAAAAAAGTAGCAAATTGCTTCCCAAACCAGGCCATGTCCTGGTCATGCTGTTGCTACTAATGTTCCATATACAAATCAAATCTAACGACATCCTCTACATGTTGCTGCTCCTGTGCAGCAACATAAGAGTTGAACCTAGCCTCCCACTGATCGAACTGCTCAACCAACTTATCCAGCTGTGAGTGCTGGCAAATCAGAGAAGGTGTAGGAATAAGTGTTGGAGCATCTTCCTCCTCAGCTCCCTCAGCCTCCTCGTGCTCCGGGTGGAAATGAGTACTGTGAAGAATGTGGAAGGAGCTGTTGGTATAGAAGGTAAGCTAAAAATTAGGTGGGGAAGGATATTAAATATCATATTTATTTTCCAAGATATAGGCTATGATGTGTCCTAAGACAAAGTTAGGCTTTCTTTTATGCCTTGGATCCCTAATACTAGTCATATGCTCAATGTATTGAAAAGAAGATCAGCATCATTGAACTCTCTATGGGCCATAATATAGAAGGAGGTGATTGAAAGGAGAGGAGTGATGTGGACATGATCACCAGTCTTAGGGATTACTGAGGTGCGAAGTATATATTGGATTGTCCTAGCATCTTTGACTAAGGTGCTAGATGCCCCATCATGATAGGAGACATGAGTGTTCCTTAGAAGGTGATTGGTATGAGCCTAGACGTAATTAGGATATGAAGATAAGAAGTGAATTTTGTCTCCAGTGGTGGATTGTTAAAGGAGTTCATGGAAGTCATGATAGGTAATTTCTACAGGTCATTTGTTTACATAGGACTGAAGGGCAGTATAGGTGGCGTTGATCCTAAGGCTCGCAAAAAATTCATAAAGAAGTTTAGAATTGAAAGGAAAGGTGAGTGTAAGAATGAAGGTGAGGGAGGTGTGAGTAAAAAGATTTAGGACATGGTAAGTGAGTTTACGAGGGTTGACGATCCTAGATAGTGTGATCCTGACAGACTTGTAGTAAAGATAGGTGGCTTGGTCAGACACCTCAGTGAAATGAGGGTCAACATCAGCTCTTGAAGAACTGTCAGTCTCCATTCTAATCATTTTCCACCCGCCATTGACAAAAAACTTAGAGCTTGAGGGAGAGGAATGAAAAAGTGAAGGGTTTGAGGGTGGAAAAAACTGATGAAGTTGACTGTTTATAAAGAGTCAGCCATATCATCCAGGGTGATCGCAGAATCATCCAGGATAATTAGGCTAATGTACGATGTCTGGGATGATTGGTAAAAAAGGCAGTTATATCATCTAAGATGATCAGACATCATCCAGGATGATTAGACATAGGCGAACATCTCGAGGAGTTATACCGGACGACCATTATGAATGGTCAATAGCTCATAACCTAACTTTTTTTTTTAATCCAAGTGGAGAAGGATATAAACTTACCAAAAGACTCAATCTTATGTGACAAAAATCTAATCCAAGTGAAACTCTAGTAGTCATCGACAATTATAAATCCGTAGACTTTTCCCCCTAAGCTGGCAGTGCTAATGGGTCCAAACAAATCCATGTGAAGTACTTCTAAAAGTTTAGAGGTGCTAATATCTTTAATGGAATGGAAAAAGGACTGGACTTGCTTCCCTAGTTGACAGGCATCACAAAGGTGATTCTTAGTGAACTTAAGCTTGGGGACACCTCTAACTAGATCCTTTTGGGTCACCTTTCTGAGGGTTTTCATCTTGGCATGACACAACCTCCTATGCCACAACAAAGACTCATCAGTAGTAGTTTTAAAAAAGAAAGATACAGCATATTCAATATTTTTTAAATCAAGCATGTAAACATTATTAATCTTTTTTCCCTGCAAAATAGTATTATTATTTAAGCTAATGATTCATACATTTTCCAATAATTTTATGATAAAGCCCTTATCATAAAGCTGATTGATGCTGAACAAGTAGTGTTTTAGTCCATCTATAAGTAAAACATTTTTAATCAAAAGATTCTTGGAGTTTTCATTTATACCTGCACCTGCCACTTTCCTAGTGGTGTTGTCTCCAAGAGTGAACTTGCCTCCAGCCCTGGCCTCCAGTAAAATGAATTAATTGGCATCTCCAATCATGTGTCATGAGCATCCATTGTCTAGGTACCATATGCTCTCACAAGGTCTTTGGTGAGAGCACACCTACAAAATCATTAAATGTCATATTTAAGAACCCAAATAAGTTTGGGTCCCTTCTTATGGAAAGAAGAATGCAATGTATATGTATTATGTTGTCAATCATGTAATTTGGGTCTTCACACCTAATGTGTACTATGGTGAATAGTGTAAGTATATGAAATATGTCTTAGCTTGCCACATGGAAAAACATCTAACACCAGAAATAGAATTTACTAATTTACTCAGGTGGTGATGTCTCTTCTTAATGTTGTGTGATGCATGCAATGATGGTTTATCATTTTCAAATGCTATGAGTTTTCCTTTCAAAGCTTTATTTTTATTTTCATAAGCTATCACTTCCAATTTTAGCCGATATTCATTATTATATATTTCCCATACAAGTTGCTCTAATTTATTTAACTCTTTTTCTGACTCAATATGAGATGACTTCAAGGAATCATGTGCATCAGATAATTTAATATACTTATTATTTAATGCATTAAACTCATCAAGTAATGATATGTGATTGCTATCTAGTGTGGAGTGATCTTTAAACAACACATCATGCTCTTTTTATAAATTTAAAAATTCCAATTTCAGGCTAGCATGCAATTTCTTAAGTTTCATATAAGATGAATAATATTTCTCAAAAATTTCAAGTAATTGATTGTAGGTTAGTTGACATACCTCTTTTTGGTCAGACTGACTAAGATGATCGTTCGCTATCAAGCACAAGTTTATTGTCTCCTCCTCAACTTCAGTCTCAGAGGAGTCTGATGCAAAATCCACCTAGAATGCCTTTTAAAACTACTTCTTATCCTTCTTGAGCTTAGATTTCTCCTCACCCTTCTCCTGGCTTGGGTGAGCCTTAAGTGTAAGATAATTAGCTTTCACATGTCCCGGCTTCCTGCATTCAAAATAAATCATGTCAGAAGAACTTTTAAAATTTTTGCTACCCTTATATTTGTTCCATTTCTAATGGTGCTTTTTTCCTTCCTTAGAAAGCTTTTGAATTGCCTAGTATTAAGTCAACATTATCACTTTCAAACCCAGAAGAATCAGTATCTGTATTATTATCCTTAAACGCCACAGTTTTCTCCTTCTTTTTCTCATATGCATCATGTTATCTTTGGTTCACTCCTTACTCGCAAGTAATGAGTGACCCAAGTAAGTTATCAATATAATAAGTATTCAAATCCTTGGATTCAGTTATAGTAGTTATCTTAGCATCAAAGAAAGAATGCAAGCATCTCAAAATTTTGTTAACCTTTTCATAGTTAGTTAGCTCTCTTCCTAATGCATATAGTGAGGTGACAATTTGAGTAAACCTAGTATACATATCAAATATTGATTTAATAGGTTTCATGTAAAAAAGTTCATATTCATGAAGTAAAATATTCAACCAAGATTGTTTAACTTTGCTTGTGCCTTCATAAGTGATACATAATCTATCCCATATTTTTTTACCAATAGCACAAGTTGAGTCACACATGTAATCTTCCAATTTTAAAGCAAAGAAAAAATAGTTTATGCATTTTGCATTAAGTTGTGCTAAATTCCTATCATAAAGGTCCATTCAAAAAATGGAAGTTCAGTTTTTATATTATTGATTTCACGTGATGGAGGTAAATAACTTTCTTTAACAAGCATCCACATGTGATAGTCAATTGATTGTAAAAATATGGATATGCAAGTTTTTCAAAAATCAAAAGGTATTATCAAACAATGGTGGTCAGATAATGGAATACCCTTTTGTAGTATTTTTATTACCAAAGTTAGCCATGGATCAAAATTCAAAAGTTTTTAAAAACTATACTTTATGAATCCCGCTCTAATGCCACTTGAAAGTTTGTTAGGGATGTTAAGCCCTTATGAACTAGCCCGAAGCTAACCAACAGGGCAGTGAATTGGTGTTTTAAAAATTCTCAAAGAAAAATTTATGATCTAAACCAAATAATCATTCAATAGAAAATAAATTACAAAAATTAAATGTGGAAATACAATAAGAAAGAGCACACCATATTTTATAGTTGTTCAGTCAACTTGACCTACATCCACTTCCCGGAGCCTCTCCTCTAGGTATTACACTAAAATCAGTAACTCTCCTTTTTCTCCCATAGCAAGGTGGAGAAGTCTTTACAAAAACTCTTTTCCACAAGCCCGGGTGAGGCAGAGAACATAATAACTCCTTTTGCTTCCTCCTGAAGCAAGCTGAGAACATGACTACTTTCTCTTCCTCCTGAATCAGGTTAATAGCCACAATCGATCACTTAAGTAGACCTATCTAAAACCTCAAAGGAACTAGGGATGATGATTAGAGAATATGACTCGGATCCTTGGTTTGAGTAACCTTTATGAAACTCTCATAAATTCCCCCTCATAAGATCCTCTCTCTCTCTCTCCCAAGCTCTCCCTCTCCTCTTTGCTCTCTCAGGTCAAGACAACAGCAAAAGATTTTATCTTGAGTACATAAGAGATCTTATATAGAAGGGCTTCAAATTTGCTCTAAATTGTAATTAATCGATAAATATCATCCAGGATAATCTACGGATCATCCTATACGATTAGTATAAATTCAGCTCAATCAATTAGGATGATCTAGGGGAGGCTGGATGATGAGAAGATATATTTGTTTTGATTGTCCAGGATAATGGGTACATCATCCTATATAATTAGTTCAAAACATTAAATATCTCCCAAACAATTATTATGTTCGGCCAGACTATACATATTAGATGATGAAAAAATAACTAATCATGCAGGCTAATTATTGGATCATCTTATATAATTAGTTCAAATTAATAAATATTTTTAAATACATCATTATGTTAGTCCCAGATGATTTAGGATGAAACTAAGGTTTGTTTAATTGATCATCCATAATGATATTGAGATCATATAGGATGATATGATTGATTAATCAAATCTTAATTGCTTTTCTTAATCATCAAACTAATTTAGGCATAGGTGTAATGTATTGTCCAGGATGATGTCATGTATGATGTCTAAAAATAATAACATACCTAAAAGAGTTGGTAGCTGATTCTTTATGATTTGAGCATATCATCCAGGATAATTTGCTTAATTTGGTTGTCTTAACAAAGATGTCCTAATTAAGGTTGTTTTTAACTGATCATCAAGGATAATGGTTGATCATCATTAACGATATGATCAAAAAAAGAAAACTTTAAAACAGATAGAATTTTCCTCCCTGAGTGTGTGTGTGCAAGATTACTCAGCATCAGGATCCACAAAAATTACATTTGACTTAAGAAAAGATAAAAACACTTGAAGTACACTTACAGACTAAATTAGTCCTAATTTAACTAATCTTGAGCTGGCTTGACTTGTAATTGACCTAGTGGACCTAATACATTAGTAGGCAGGGCAATAGAAGTAAAAATAAAAGTGTTAGAAATATTTAGAATCATCAAAATTATAATCTATGAATCTAGCTTTGCAACAAAATCTCTTTTCAAATGGTTTAAGTAGAGATCTTATATAATCCATATAATTAAGTGTACATAAAAAATAGTTTAAATATTTAGCATTAAGTTGCATAAGATCTCTATCCTCATTGCTCCATTCATTAAATGTTGTTTCAATTTTAATACCATTAACAAATCTAAATGGTATAGAATAACTTTCTTGTATCATGTGCCACATATAAAAATCAATTGATTATAAAAATGTTGACATATTAATTTTCCAAAAATCAAATGAAATATGATCGAATAATAATGGATGCGTTATTGAATAACCTTCTGTGGCATTTTTTTTTTTAATTTTTCATTTGGTTTTTTTCTCAAGATTATTAAATCACTAATTCTTAGACTTGCTCTGATATCAATTGAAAGTTCAATTTGGGTCATTAGACCAACTTGAACCACCTAAGGCACACCAAGAGGGAGGGGGGAGGGGTGAATTAGTTTTTTTTTTAAATTCCTTTTAAAATGATGTTATGCTACAAAACAAGCGGAAGCAAATATCAAAAAACGAATGAAATTTATATTTTTTGACTGAATAAAAAATATTTTAGTTCCTTTTAATTTTCACCTTTTTTAATAATAATTTTTCCATAAAAATAATTCTACGCTATAAAAATATCATCTTCATAGGTTTCATGAAAATAATATACAGAAAATAAAAATGCAAGAAATAAAAGTGTGAAAAATAAAGGAAAGAGCTCACAAAAAATTGTATTGCGGTTCGGTCAACCTTGAGCTATGTCCACTTCCTGGAGTTAGCCTCTCCAAGTATTTTTATGAACCTTTAATATCTCTCCTTTAGCTCCCACAGTAAGATGGAGAAGCCCTTACACGATCACTTCCATCCATCCACGGTGTGACTAAAAACTTGAATCCTTTCCACCATCCTATTAAGGTAGAAAACTTGGAATCCTTTTCATCCTCCCTCAGCATTGTGCAAGAAAGGCTCCGTTCCAATCGAATGAGAATTTCCAAAAAGCATTAGATATTATAAAACAATATCTAACAAACCCTCTAGTTTTAGCTACTCATATACCATGAAAGCCACTGATCATATATATGATAGCTTTAAGTGAATATTTTGGTGCCTTATCTCAGTAAACATTTACTCCCATTGAAGTAAATTATCCTCTAATAAAAAAATATTATTTAGCCTTGTTATTCACTACTCAGAAGTTGAGGAATTATATGTTATCCAATAAAGTACATTTGATATAAAGAGTAAACATGCTATAATATTTGATGACACAATCGATGCTATCAAGGATCTTAGATTGATGGTCAATAATTCTACACAATTTAATATTATATGAGCAATGAAAGGGCAAGTTGTAATATACTTCTTAGAAGCTTATCGAGTCAAGGCTGACTGCCCGATAAAGGAAAATTACTAGATAAATAAATCATGGAAATAGAATCAAATAAAAAGTCCACCTAAGAATTCTATTTTGATGGTGTTTCTTCCAGTCACTAAGAAGCATCCGATGATATTTCCCCAATATAAGCAAAATTTGGTATAATATTCATCATGCTAAATAAAGGTTTGATGTATTATTCTTATCATATATCAGAACATTGCTTGAACAATAAAGCTGATTATGAATCATTGATAGCTTAGAACTCGCAATCTTAAATGGAATTGAAGAGAACAAAAATTATGGAGATTCATAGCTTGTGATTAATCTAGTAGCTAGAATTTATAAAGTGTTGAAAGAAACTTTGTTTCCTTTGAAAGTTTGAGATGCACCAAGAGGGGGGATGAATTGGTACTTTAAAAAATAATCATAAATAGGAGTACTAACTTTTTGTAGATTTTCCAGACTTTTTAAATAAGTTAATTAAATTTTATAATGTGAAAGCAAACAATTTTAATGACAATGTCAATGATAATAATGATGCTCCTACAAGACTCATTAAGGCCACAGAAGGAGCAAGCGTGCAGCTAATCTAGAGCAACCATGTGATCCCCTCACACTACTTCTTCCTCACACTCAAGCTCACCTTCTCCTACCTCTCACAAACCCTAATTTTCTTCAAAAGCTCCCTCTCAAAGTTCCTCCTTTAGTCATGTTCCTCTCTAAGCATCCTTAAAGAAAGATTAAAGCATGGCTTTTATAATAGGCTTAAAAACATCTTAAAAAATCAACTTGGCCATCTTCTATTTGTATAGTACGATCCAAGTTCATACAGTACAATCAGTTCAAAATTAGGCACATCCAGTACGATGTAAATAACATATTGTATAGTATAATCTAGAGATCATCCAGTACAATCTATTTAATTTCCTCTATTCATATGAGATGATTCTTAGGATGACTGAAAGACATCTCTATGACTCATCTTATACTATTCTTATTATACATTATGATTAATTATTTTTAGGTAAATCATCTAGTAAGATAGGAATATCATACAGCATGATTAGTTCAAAAATTATTTCTTCATCTAGTATAATTTTCTAGAAAACCAAATTCATATCTTCCAATCATTTGGTACAATCATCATCATACAGTATAATTAGTTCAAAAAGCATGGTTTTATTTGGTATAATCTCCGGGGCAACCAGATTTCACTCTATCATTCATCTGGTATGATCGCCATTGTATAGTGTGATCAACTATCATTAATTAAATCATGATTTAATTGACTAATTATGTGGGTTAATTTTAACAATATTTAAAATTTTTATATAGTATGATTAACATCGTACAGTAAGATTAGTTCAAAAATTATTAATAAATAATTTTTTTTAGTGGAATTTTAGATCTTAAGAATTTGTCTGTGCATGAGAATGCTAATGTTATGTGAGAAAAAGTGGCTAGTGATATTAAGAGTATTGAAAAGTATATGCTTAGAGTTACGAAGGGAAAAATTCCTGATAGAAAAAATAGTTGGTGCTGGAATCCAAATATACAAGAAAAGATAAAAAATAAGAAGATTTGTTATAAAAATTAGTTTAGATGTAAAAAATTGGATAATTGGGAAAGCTATAAAGAGGCTCGTAAGGAATCTACGAAAGCTATTTGAGATACAATGAGCTTAGCTTTTAATAATTTATATAATAGATTAGATACTAAGGAGAGAGAAAGATATATGTATAAGTTAGCCAAACAAAGAGATAGGAGTAGTAAGAATTTAGTTCAAGTGAAGTGTATTGAGGATGAAGATCAAAAACTACTTTTCTTAGAAGATGATATTCAACAAAAGTGGATGAGATATTTTGCTAAACGTTTTAATGAAAATTGTGAAAATATGATTGACTTTAGTGACTTTGGCATCCTGAATAAAAATAAAGATTTTTATTTTTATCGGTGTATTAGTAAAATTGAAGTTAGAGAGGCTTTAAAGAAAATGAAGTGTGGAAAAGCTCTTAGACCTAATGATTCTTCAATAGAGATGTGGAAATGCTTAGGAGATGAAGGAATTTCTTGGCTTACTAAATTTTGTAATACTATTTTGAAGACTGAAAAGATGCTAGATTAGTGGATATTGAGTTTGTTAATTCCTATTTTTAAGAATAAAGGTGACGCATAGGAGTGTGTGAATTATAAAGGAATTAAGTTAATGTGTCATATTTTAAAACTATAGGAGTGAGTTATGGACTATAGGTTGAGGCGTGATACTAATGTTTCTCAAAATCAATTTGGAGTCATGTTGGGTAGGTCTACTATGGAACATACATTTATTGAGACGTTTGATGGAGAAATATAGATAGAATAAGGAGGATCTACATATGATATTTATTAATTTAAAGAAAGCATATGATAAAGTTCTAAGAGAAGTGCTATGGAGAGTTCTTGAAAAGAAAGGAATTAATGTATGTTCTCATAAGACATTTGCAAGAGGATGTACCTTGGTGTATGCTTTTTTCTAATGACATTCTTCTTGTCAATAAGACTAGAGAGGGAGTTGAAGGTAAACTTGAATTATGGAGATCAACCTTAGAGTCTAAAGGTTTTCACTTGAGTAGATCTAAAACTGAATATATGGAGTATAATTTTAATAGCACTAGACCAAGTTAGGGGATTATGACTTTGGGCGATCAAGTCATTAATAAGAGTACACATTTTAGATATCTTGGATCTATTGTTCAGAGTGATGGTTAAATAGATGGGGATATTATCAGTAGAATTCAAGTTGGATAATTGAAGTGGAGGAATGCTTCAGGCTTATTGTGCAAAAGAAAGTCCCCCACAAACTTAAAGGAAAATTCTATAAAATGATGGTAAGACTTGCAATGCTTTATGGTGCCTATTGTTGTCCATTAAAAGAGAAGCATAATACTAAGTTAAGTGTTGCAGAGATGAGGATGCTTAGGTGGATGAGTGGCGTTATCCTTAGAGATAGGATATGAAATGAGCATATGCATGAAAAGGTTGGAGTAGCTCCAGTAGAAGATAAGATTAGAGAGAGTGGCCTTAGATGGTTTGGTCAAATTAAACAGAGGCCTTCCGATGACCCAGTTAGAAATGATCTTTGTTTATTAGATTTAAATCAGAATTTGATTTTTAATACGACACAATGGTGAAAAAGGATTCATGTAGCTGACCCTACATAGTGGGACAGAGGCTTGATGTTGTTGTTGTTGTAGTAAGATTAGTTCAAAAATCAATTTCAAAATCTTACTTAAATGATTTTGGTAGCTAGGGTTTTAATAATGAAATGATTTATAAATTATGATATATATCATGCAGTACAATTAGTTCATAGAACAAGAGTTTTCAATTAGTTGTTGAGCCAATCTTTAAATCAACTTATCATATAGTATGATTTTAAATCATACAATACTATTAGTTTAGAAAACTTTGATTTTAAAAAAATTTCTAACTCCCCATGTGTGTGTGTGCACCACCACCCAATTTCATATATTCTAATATGGCCTGACTCAAGAAATTAGAAAATTAAAGAAAATAAAAAATACAAACCCTTTTGACTTGACATCCTAACCTACCCAATCTTCCGTCATTAGTTTTCTTGAGCATTATACCTACAATCATTAGTACACAAGACACAAATAATATCCAACATATTTCTAAGTATGTACAATTCCATCAATAAGGTTTGTCATTATTAAAATCATAGGCTAAAGATCTTAGATTTACAATAATCTCCCTATTTTTGATGATTGCAAACAACTTTGGTTGAAGTGTAGCTTGAAAGATTTTTAATCCTAAGATCCTCCTAATAAAAGATGTTAGAAAATAGGAGATGCTTGCCTCTTTTTTTGTTTTGAAAAAGATAGAATAGAAAATTACAAAATAAATAAAATAGGAATTTATATATAATAAAATAAGCACACATACAATAGAATAAACATATAACAAAAGCTAAACAATTAAACATTTTCTCCCCCTTTTTACATCACTAAAAGAGGAGAACATAAAAATAAAGAAAGTAGCATAAAAAAGGAAATACATAGCTTACACGGACTACTTGAATGGTAGATAGTGATCAGGTGGTGGTGGCTGAAAGAACTGATGGATGGAGGTAAATTAATTATCTATCTTGGTAAATCTTTCTGCAAACCATTGCATGTCATCCTCATGCTGTTAGTGTTGTTATTGCATATAATAGTCAAATCGAGTTTCTAGTCACTCAAGTTGTTGAATAATATCATCCTGAGGGTAGGCAGGTGCATGTGGTGGTATTAAGGATGGTAGAGCTCCTCATGCAGGAGCAGCTTCCCCTTCTTCATCAAAATTCAGCTCAGCATGCTCTTTCCCCTAGTGAAAAAGGATACAAAAAGAGGCTTCCATATAAAAAATTGGGACATTATCAAGTGAAGCATGAAAGGTTAGTTGGTATTATAACCTATGATGTGTCCTAAGGATACACTTTGTTTTCTACGGGTGTTAGAATGTTGAATATGAGTCATGATGTGGAAATAGTCAAGAATCAGTTAGTCTTCATCAAATTAAGTATTTAACATTATGAGGTAAGTGACAATGGAGAGAAGTGGGGTTATGTTTACCCGATCTCCAGCTTTTGATATAATAGAAGTATGTTGTACATGCTGGATTATACGAGCATTTTGATTTAAAGTTTGGAATAGGGGTAGGTGTTGATTTGAAGGCATATTCCTAATAGTTAGTTAACAACAATCAAGTCAAACTCATAGGAAATTAGGGATTGAGGGCGAGGTCCTTCTATAGAGAGACCTATATATTATGCTAAATCATCTTTAGTAATCTCTACATTTTGATGCAAACAAAGGAGGTCATGGTAGAGACTTCTAGCTTCATCTTAAGATTTTCTAAGAATTCATACAAAAGTTTGGAATTGAAAGGAAAAGCCAAGGTAAGGAGGAATTAAAGGGTGGTGGAGGCGAAAAGGCTCATTACCAAGAAGTTTAGGGCATGTTAGTTTAACATTTGGGAGGGGAAATTTTTGCCTCTTTATATTTGTGATATGCATCTTCATCCCATGTAGAGAGGAAGTGATCATCAAAATGACGAGAGGAGTAGGAGATCCCCTGAGTCGTTCTTTCATGTTTGCTTTAACTGGCCATTAAGTAGGAAGGATTAAAAGTAGGAATGTGAAAGAAGTTTTAGTGAATTGAACCAATCTAACTCTCCAACATATAGATTTTTGGCATTCATACAGAATAATTCAGGTTCATACAACACGATCAGGTAGTTAATTTGTCTACACAACCTATCAAATAAAGTAGTCAAATCGTATAGTACGATCATTATCATACTAGACAATCTTAAGGAATTTTATTTGTCCCAAGGGATCATTGGCACGACATTTGATGAAAAGTATCGTACAATACAAACACATGTTTGTACAATATGAACTTCAATTATTATCATATCGGCCAAATTAAATTCATCCCAATCCATTTAACACATGTATCATACAATATAAAGGGAGGTATTGTACAATACGAATGGCAATAATTTTATACCAAATGGATTGAATTCCTCAATGGTTCGTGACACATAGATCATACAGTACAAAGAGAGGTTTGTTCAATATGATGTGTATATCAGTGAATTAATATGGGACATTGATGCAATAAAAGGTCGTGAATTATGTATTTGTGCATATCGTATAGTATGAATGTGAATCGCATAGTATGATAAAAAAAAATTAAAGATTGTTATGCTTCATTGAAATGCATGTGTGATGATCAGGAAATATGTTAGGCCTTTTTTTTATTTCTCTTGTATTAAGCATGAATGTCTATAAAACATAGTTTTGTCCTCAAGGTACTAAAGGTGTCATACACTAGGAGTTTTATGAATTTGTCTGCTACTGATCTCCTATAGCTATATGGTATAATTTTATATCTCCATTGGCTACATAATCTCTTATGAAGTGATGCTTAATGTCAATATGCTTTATGCGAAAGTTCTGAATTAGATTTTGGGTATGTAAATTGCACTAGTATTGTCACACATAATTGGAATGGTTCATACAGGTAGTCCAAGATCTAAGATTTGTTGTTTTAGTCATAGGACTTGACCAACACAACTAACTACTGCCATATATTCTACCTCAATGTGGAGAGGGCTACTAAATTTTATTTTATATTGGACCAAAAAACTATGGTTTGTCCTATGAATTAACAAGTTCCATAAGTTTTTTTTTTCTATCTACCCTACATCCTACAAAATCAAAATGAATATCTTATTATTTCACAAGAGGTGTTGTGTATTGGATGCCATATTCCTAGGTTTAGAGTGCCTAACAAATATCTAAGGATTTTTTAACAGCAGTCATGTGTGATTCTTTTGAATATGTTTGAAATCTAGCACAAAGATAAATATTGAACATTATATTTGGTCCACTAGTACTTAATTATAAAAGTGATCACATAATTCCCCTATATTTTTTCTAATCCATAGATTTTCCATTTGGGAACCATGGAGCTCATGGGAGTATTCATGGCCTTAACATTGTCTATTTAATATGTTTTAAGAATTTTTTTGATATATTTATTTTTGCTAAGGAAGGTTCCATCATCCAACTATTTTACACTAAATCCAAGAAAATAATTAAGTTCTCTGTCATGCTCATTTCAAACTCTTTGGTCATGGTTTTTTGAAAATTCATCACCAAGGATTTTATTTGATGATCCAAAGAAAATGTCATCAACATAGATTTGATAAATGAGCAACTCTTCACCCTCTTTCTTTAGGAAGAGGGTAGTGTCTACACAACCCTTAACAAGATCTTTAACTAGAAGAAATGTGCTCAGCCTTTTATACCAAGCCCTAGGTGCTTGCTTTAACCCATATAATGTCGTTTTCAATTTAAACATATGATTTAGAAATTTTGAATTCTCAAATTTAGAGGTTGCTCAACATAAATATCCTTTTTGATTATCCCATTTAGGAAGGCACTCTTAACATCCATTTGATACAATTTAAAACCCTTGAAATAAGCAAAGGCTAAGAGTACCCTTATGGATTCTAGTCTAGCTATTGGGGTAAAGGTTCCCTCAAAGTCTATTCCCTCAATTCGCTTATACCCATTACCTAATAATCTTATCTTATTTCTCAGTACTATTACAGAGTCATACATCTTATTTTTAAAGACCCACTTTGTTCCAACCACACTTTTCTCCTTAGGTCCTTGACTAATTCCCACACATCATTCCTAACAAATTGGTTTAGCTCTTATTGCATTGTTAGGATCCATAATTCATCTCCTAAGGTTTAATCTATATTAATGGGTTCTATCATGGAGATAAATGTTGAATGACTAACCTCCTTCCTAAGTCCATGCCTAGTTCTTACACCTTCTTATGGGTCTCCTAAGATTAATTATATAGGATGACTAGAAGAATATATCCAATCTTTAAGCAATTTCTCCTGAGGTTCTACACTATTTCTTATGGCAATGGTTTCTACCCCCTGAATGACTTCTACTTCTTCTTGTTCTTCTCCAGGTTTGGATTCAAAGGTCTTATCTGATTTATCAAATACCATATATGTAGACTCTTCTACTACTAGGGTCCTCTTATTGAAGATTATATAGACTTTACCTACAGATGAATAACCTAAAAAGAGTCCTTTATCAGATTTAGGATCAAATTTTTGTAAGGCTGACTTTCTATTGATTAAGATAAAGCATTTACATTCAAAAACATGTAAGTGAGATATATTGGGCGTCCTATATCCTTAAGGAGTTCATATGGTAGTTTATTCAACTTGGATCTAATATTCACCCTATTTAAAACATAACAAGCAGTGCTCGCTACTTTTGCCCAAAAATACTTAGGGAGTGAATACTTAGCTAGTATTGCCCTAACAACTTCCACCAAGGTTATATTTTTCCTTTTAGTTATTCTATTATACTGAGGGGACCTAGGGATATAGAAATTATGTTATATCCATATCTCTTGATAGAAAGATTTAAACCTATCAATTTTAAACTCTCTATCATGATCACTATGAATTGTTAAAATTTCATATCCTAATTCCCTATGAATCCAATGGGAGAAGGTTCTAATTTACTCAAACAACTCACTCTTATGTGCTAGGAATCTTTCCCAAGTGAATATAGAGAAGTCCACTACTATCACAAATCCATAAGTCTTTCCTCCTATGCTGGTTGTGCTAACAAGTCCAAATAGGTCCATATGAAGGATTTCTAGAGGCCTGGTGGTGATGATATCCTTAATTGAATGAAATGATAATTTTACTTATTTTCCTAGTTGGCATACATCACATAGGTGGTTCTTAGTGAAGTCTAACATAGGTATGCCTCTTACTAGGTTTTTTTAGTGATATTCTTAGGGGTTTTCATGCTAGTATGGCATAGTCTTCTATATCATAGCCAAGATTCATCAATTATATTTTTTAAGTATTATGAATTTGAATAATAAATATAGTTCAACTTTAACATAAAAATATTGTTCATATGTTTTCCTTCTAACACAAGCTTTTCATTTAAACTAATCATGCATTTGTTAGAAAGAAGTTTTACATAAAATCCTTTATCGCATATTTTATTAATACTTAGTAAGTTATGCTTTAAACCATCAACTAACAAAACATTTTCAATCATAAAGTATTTATAATCTCCAATTATACATGAGCCCACTACATTCCTAGTGGTGTTGTCTCTTAATATCACTTTACCTCCTAACATATCCTCCAGTGTGATGAATTACTTTATATCACCAATCATATGCCTCGAGAAACCACTGTCTAGGTACCACATGCTCACACCGGTTCTTTTGTGAAAGCACCCCTAAAATGTCATTTAAAAGTTATATTTGAGAACCCAAGTGAGTTTAGGTTCCACCTGTGCTTTCATGAATGATATGTATGTATGTTATGCTATTATGAGTGTAATTTAGGCCTCCACACTAAATATATCCTATAGTGGATAGTACAAGTGTAGGCTATATGTCTTAACATGTCACAAGAGTAACACCTAACACCAGGGAATGGGTTAACTAACCTATATGGGTAATAGTGCCTCTTCGTAGGTTTATGTGATGCATGTTATGTTGAGGGGTTATACCACTAAGCTATTAAAAGTGGTGGTTTATTATCCTCAAGCGCAATAATTTTTTCTCTTAAATATTCATTTGCGTTTTCATAGCTTTTCCACTTCTAGTTTTAGTGCATGCTCACTACTATCTAATTGACATGCAAGTTCTTATAATTCCTTAAATGCTTTTCTAGCTAAATATGTGATGTTTTATAGGAATTGTGTGCATGTGATAGATAAATATGCTTCTCATGTAATGCAATAAACTCATCTAATGATGTCATATAATTTCTATGTAAAGTAGAGTGATTGGAAATTAAACTAGTATAGTCTTTTTACAAAGTAGAAAATTCAGTATTAAAACTAACATGCATTTTTTTAAGCTTCTTATACAAATCAGAAATATTTTTAGAAATAATAAATAATTCATTATAAAAGAGTTCGCATTCCTCATTTCGATTTGATTGATCAAGATTATTATTAGCCATTAGAAATTAGTCTGTTACCTCCTCCTATACTTCTTCTTCTAATGATTATGAAGTAGAGTTGGCCCAAAAAGCCTTTTTGTGTCTTTTTCCTTCCCCTCTTATACTTTGGCTTCTCTTAACCCTTCTCCTTATTTAGGTGAGTCTTCAGGTTGGGGCAGTCAGCATGAAGGTGACTTGGTTTCCTATACTCAAAGCAAATTATATCAGAAAAAGTTTAGTAGATTTATGGCCTTAATATTTGCTTCAGTTGTATTGATGACATCTTTATTTTCTTTTCAAAAAGCTCTTGAATTGGTGTGTCATCAAGGCTATTTCTTCATCCTCATCTACTATAGAATTGTCACTGTCATAATCATTTAGTATTAGTACTACAGTTCTCTCTTTCTTTTTTCATCCTACATTATTTTTCCTTTGACTCACTCCTTGCTCGTATGCAATGAGTGATCCAAGAATATTATTAGTAGAGTAAATGTCTAAATTATTTGATTTATTAATTATAATATTTTTTCATCTTAAGAGCAAGGTAAATAATATATAATTTTATTAGCTTTTTAAGAGTTTGATAGTTCTCTACCTAGTGCATGTAAGGATGTTACTATCTGAGTGAACCTAGTGTACATTTCAGACACAGTCTCGCTAGATTTCATGCAAAAAAATTCATAGTCATGCAAAAGAATATTTAGCCTAGACAATTTAACTTCACTGGTTCCCTAGTAGGTGATGCACAACCAATCACAAATCTCATTTCTGGTAGTGCATGTAGAAACTCACATATAGTCTTCATATTTTAAAGTATAAAAGAAACAATTCACACACTTAGCATTTAACTATGCGAGTTCCCTATCCTCATTTCTCCATTCATTAAAGGGAATATCGTTTTGACATCATTAACAATATGCGATGGAGGTGAGTAACTGGTTTGAATCATATGCCAAATTATATAGTCAATGGATTGCATAAATGTAGACATGCATTTTTTTAGAATTTAAAGGTGGACGAATTATTTTAATAACCCTCCACAGTATTATGATTACCAAAATGTGTTATTGAATATTTTTCTCAAGATTTTCTAAAACCCTATTTTTGAGACCCGCTCTGATATCATTGGAAAATTTGAGATATACTGAGAGGGGGGTGAATTGTTAATTTAAAAAATAATCCTAAATAGGTATATTATCTTTTTATAGATTTTTAAGACTTTAGAAATAAGCAATTTAATTTCACAATGTAGAAGCTAAAAATTTTAACAATAATTTCAATGATGATGATGAAATTCAAAATTGCACAATAGAACATTGATCTTAAAAATTCACCAAGTAGTTATAAGAAAAATGAAGTACAAAAAGTAAAATGCAAAAAATGGAAAATAGCAATAAAAAGTTTTATAGTGGTTCAGTCAACCTTGACCTATGTGTTGCGGATCTGTTTTCATGGTTTATAATTTTGATGATAGCAAACACTCTTATTTCTCTACGACTGCCTTATATATTGACATTTCAGGTCCACAAGATCAGACTATAATTTAGAATCACCTCAAGATTGGGTAGACTAGGTCTGAGTCAGTTTGTACCTTTTTTCCTTTCTTGAGTCTTTTGTAATTGGTGTGGCTCCTAATGCTATGTAACTTTGTACACACGCACCTTGGAAGATTTTCTAATTGTTCCTTAGAGTTTACTATTTTTTTAACATCATCTGAGATGATATTTATATTGGCGTGGACGATCGGTTCAAAAGCAAAAACCCTAATTAGGACATCCTCATTAAGGTTGCCATCATTAAGCCGATTGGCCTGGACGATACTTGTATCGGCCAGGATGATAGGCTCAATTAAGAAAGAATCAGTCTCCAAGTTCAATTAAGGTATTCTTTGTTTTAGAAAATCGGCCAGGACAATATGCACATCATTTGGGACGATCTAACTCAATTATGCCTAAATTAATCGTGTATCTTTGGAAAGCATTAAAGGCTGATTGATTTGATTAAATCTCTAGGACAATCATAGGATCGGCTAGGACGATGTCATGGATGATTGACAACGGTCAGCTTTGATTCAAGGCAATGATCAGGATGATTGTATACAATTTTAAACTAATCGGCCAGGACGATATTTCATCGGCCTAGACGATGTAACCAATTTTCTTATGATTGTCCCAAATTGTCCTGGGCTGATTGAGCTTAATTTGTACTGATCAGCCAGGATGATATTTCTATCGGCCTGGACGATAAAGTCGGCAAGTTGCATTAATGAGCTCATTTTAAGATCTTCCATTTAAGCTTTGACAAGGCACCTTTGTAAGTGTCTTTGGCAGCTATTGTAGCTTCGTTCTTTTGGGGAAAACTTGAAGAGAGAGCTTGAAAGGGAGTGAGGAATGGGTGAATTTTGAGAGAGGGAGAAGATCCTGTGAGGGGGGACTCAAGGGAGTGTGGAGGGGGATTCCACACGGTTGCTCCGGCAGACATACACTTTAATACCGTCGGATCAAGGCTTGTCTTGAGGGAAGTTCACTAAAGAAGAAGATCTCTTTGGTGTCAAAGAACCCGGCGACTCCGCTGCACCGGTGAAGGTGGAAGTGATTTTATAAGGGCTTCTCCACCTAGCTATGGGGGCTGAAGGAGAGACACTTAGTTAGTGCAATACTTGGAGGGTGCCTCCAAGAAGTGGACGTAGGTCAAGGTTTGACCGAACCACTATAAATTTGGTGTGTCCTTTCTTGTATTACTTTTGCATTTAATTTTCGCACTTTGGTTTTCATTGTGGTGAATCTTGATTATGGTTTTAAGTTTGAGTTTTGTTTTAAATATCGTTTCACTTCTCTCTTTTAATTAGTCTTAGGTCGGTTCATAGGGCTTAACATCCCTAACAAACTTTCTTGTACCATCAGAGCACTTTTAAGTGGTATCAGAGCGGGATTCATAAAAATTAAGTTTGAAAACTTTTTGAATTTTGATCCATAGCTAATTTTGGAAATCGTAATATTACGGAAGGTTATTCAATCACCAACTCACCTTTATTTGAAAATATTACATTTGATTTTTGGAAAATTTGCATGTCTACATTTTTGCAATCAATTGATTTTTGAATGTGGCAAATGATTTTAACTAGTTATTCATTATCGTCACGGGTTTTAGATGGAGTTATAACTAATATTCATTTTAATCAATGGAATAAAGAAGAACAATCAATGCTCAATTGAATGCAAAATCTTTAAATTCTAAAGATTTTATGTTAGTAACTACGTGCACTAATAGTAAGGAAATTTGGGATAAATTACACACCATATACGAATGCACTAGTAAAATCAAGCAATCCAAGTTGAATATATTAATGCAAAATTATGAAATGTTTTTCATGAAACCTTATGAAACGATCTTAGACATGTATACTAGGATTATTCAAATTGTGACATCATTGCATGCTTTAGGTAAAAAAATTTCAAATTTTGAAAAAGTCAATAAAATTCTTCACTGTCTACTAAATAAGTTTGATGCTAAAGTTGTTGCCATTTGTGAATCAAAAGATTTGAATGAATATTCTATTGATAATTTGATTAGCTCACTCATTGCCTACGAGTAAAGTTTGGGTCAATGACTTTTGGATGCAGGTGAAACGATAGTGCTAAAAGCTGAAGATACGGAAAAGGGTGGCTTAGTTGGTGACAAAAGCAATGACTTGACAAGCAAATCAAAAAGCTCACCAAAGTATAAGAATCAACAAAAGTGGAATAAAGGTAAAAATTATAAGAATGTCAATATTTCTTCTAACGTTATTTGCTTTGGATGTAGGAAGCCTAGACATGAAAAATCAGTGCCCTAATTTGAGAATTCTTCCTACAAAAGAAAAGAGTAAAGCAAAGCAAATTATAAACTGGGAAAATAATGAAAAGCAAAAAATTTCTTGGGCAGACCTTGCTTCTGAGTCATCTGATCAGGAGCAAGATGATGCTTATACCTTTGTTTGTATGTTTATGTTTGCATGTTTTATTTATTCTTCTATTTTTGTGATTTTCTTTTTTTTTTTCTTTTTTTGTTAAATTTTTTATGTGTCATTTCTGATCTAACACACACGTCACCTTTCTAAAAATGAAAAATCTACCTCCTATTTTTTTTAATTCTTATGAAAATTGTGTTTGACTTCTCTAAAAACAGTTAAATAAAGGAAACTCGTGTTTTTAACTCTCAATCTTTATTTCCTAAAAAAGGTTATTCTAATTTTGATTTAAAATATTTTTCATATTTTAAATTAGTTTTTGAAACTAAAATTTTTTATCTCCTTACATTTTATTTATCTCATAAGGGTCTTTTGAAAGTTGTTGAATCCAACTCATAATTTTCTTAATCAAAAAATTCGCTTTGTCAATAGTATGGGTTTACCTTTGTTTTTAAGATTTCAGAAAGGTAGCATATTAAAAAAAAAGGCCAATGATGCCAAAAATAAAAGATGCATAAAGACGCCAAATTAAAAAAATAAAAGGGAATACATAAAGTGTATCAAAAATCAACAGATGCGCAGTGCGCCAACCAATTGTCAAGAGGCATAAAATAAGCCCAAAAAATTTAATACTTACCATTCTTGTACTTCTTAAAGCTTATGAAAACCCTTGATATTTTTTGGAAGGAGTTTTGAAAAAATGACTGTTTTTTTCTCTAATTTATTCCTTGATTTAGATATTGAATTAAAAAGTTTTTTAGCCTTCTAAAGAACTTGAGTTTGGATTATCAAATTCTGAATTTCTAACATTTTCTGGGCTATGCGTTGTCAATACAATTCTTCTAAGTTTTTTATTAAAACCAAGAGGTAATTTTTCATTTTAAGAATATTTATTTTGTTCACTAGATCAGGGATCATTTTTGTCTTTTAATCATTTTGTTCTTATTGTTTGTGCCCCTTCTCTTTTTGATAATGTCAAAGGGGGAGAACGTACTGTTGAATTTGTATCTTTTTTTGTATTTTTTTTCTTTGAAAAAATTTAAAACAACAAAAATTTTTTATCTCCCCTATTTTTAAAAGTGTTATTTTAGTGAGGGGGATATTAGGAGAAAATATTTTCTTTTTTACAAATTCAAATAGCAATGTTTGCAATCATTAAAAAGGGAGAGATTGTTGCATATCTGTTTTCATGGTTTATGATTTTAATGATAGCAAACACTCTTATTTCTCTACGACTGCCTTATCTACTGACATTTCAGGTCCACAAGATCATACTGCAATTTGGAATCAGCTCAAGATTGGGTGGACTAGGTCTGAGTCAGCTTGTACCCTTTTTCCTTTCTTAAGTCTTTTGTAATTGGTGTGGCTCCTGATGCTATATAACTTTGCACACACACACCTTGGAAGATTTTCTGACTGTTCCCTATAGTTTACTGTTTTTTGTAACATCGCCCGGGATGATATTTATATCGACTTGGATGATCGATTCTAAAGTAGAAACCCTAATTGGGGCATCCTCATTAAGGCAGTCGTCATAAGCCGATCAGCCTGGACGATACTTATATCAACCAAGATGATAAGCTCAATTAAGAAAGAATCAGCCGCCATGATCAATTAAAGTATTCTTTATTTTAGGAAATCGGCCAAGACGATATCCACATAGTCTGGGATGATCGAACTCAATTATGCCTAAATTAATCTGGTATCTTTAAAAAGTATTAAAGGTTGATTGATTCGATCACATCGTCCGGGACGATCACAGGATCGGCCAGGATGATGTTGTGGATGATTGACATCGGCCAGCTTTTATTCAAGGAGATAATCAGGGCGATTGTATTTGGTTTTAAATTAATCGGCAATGATGATATTTCATCAGCCTGGACGATGTAACCAATTTTCTTCTGATCATCTCATATTGTCCAGGGCTGATTGAGCTTAATTTGTACTTATCGGCAGGACGATATTTCTATCGGTCTGGACGATAAAGTCAGCAAGTTGCATTAATAAGCTCGTTTTGACAAGGCACCTTTGTAAGTGTCTTTGGCAACCACTGTAGCTTCATTCTTTTGTGGGAAACTTGAAGAGAGAGCTTGAAAGGGAGTGAGGAACGGGTGATGTTTGAGAGAGGGAGAAGATCCTGTGAGGGGCACTCAAGGGAGTGTGGAGGGGGATTCCACATAGTTTCTCTGGTAGGCTTGCACCTTAATACCGTCGAATTCAAGGCTTGTCTTGAGGGAAGTTCACCAAAGAAGAAGATATCTTTGGTGTCAAAGGACCCGACGACTTCGCCGCACCGGGGTAGGTGGAAGTGATTTTGTAAGGGCTTCTCCACCTAGCTGTGGGGGCTAAAGGAGAGATACTTAGTTAGTGCAATACTTGGAGGGTGCCTCCAAGGAGTGGATGTAGGTCAAGGTTTGACCGAACCACTATAAATCTGGTGTCCTTTTCTGTATTACTTTCGCATTTAATTTTCGCACTTTGGTTTCATTGTGGTGAATCTTGATTATGGTTTTATGTTTGAGTTTTGTTTTAAATACCGATTCACCTCTCTCTTTTAAATAGCCTTGGGTCGGTTCATAGGGCTTAACATCCCTAACAAACTTTTTAGTGCCATCAGAGCACTTTCACTATGTCTACTCCCCGAAGTCCTCATATAGTATGATCAACTATCATTAATTAAACCATTTTTAATTGATTAATCATTGGGGTTAATTTTAATAAGATTTCAAATTTTATACAGTACAGTTAGTTTAAAAATCAATTTTGAAATCTTACTTATATTATTCTGGTGGCTAGAGTTTTGTTAATGAAATGAATCGTACAGTATGATATATATCATATAGTATGATTAGTTCATAGAACATGAGTTTTCAATTAGCCATTGAGCCAATCTTTAAATCAACTGATTATACAATATGATTTTAAATTATACAGCACGATTGGTTTAGAAACTTTAATTAAAAAAATTGCTCCCACTATGTGTGTGTGCATGGTCACCCAATTGCATACACTCTAATATGGCCTAACTCAAGAAATTAAAAAATTAAAGAAAATAAAAATACATACTCTTTTGACTTGACATCCTAACCTATCTAATCTTGAGTCTTTAGTCATTTTGAGTATTATACCTACAATCGCTAGTGCACAAGACACACACAATATGCAACATATTTCCCCAGAATGCATAATTCAATAAAATAAGATTTGTCATCATCAAAATAACATGTTAGGAATCCTAGATTTGCAACATCCTTATCATCAGTATATGATGCATTTGCTACAACAGATTCTAAAAGTGACATTATATAGGATTCTATATGGAAAGAATTCTACAACACATGCTCTTGCTAAGTTAGCAAAAGCACTAGCATGTCCTGAGGAAGATTTAATTTTAATAGAAGTGCTAAACCGATAAGTGTTATCTCCTATAGACTTCAAATATACAAATAAAAAAATTTCAACTGAGGTGAAAATTATTTTAACAGCTGATGATGAAATGGAGGATTGTAGAAAACCTTTCATCTAATACTTACAGGGAAATAAGCTCTCTTGTGACAAATTAGTAGTAGATCAAATCAAAAGAAGATGGTTATTCTATGCTCTGATTAATGATACCTTATACAGAGATCATTCAATCAGATGTGGTTTCAATGTCTAAATAAATCAAAAGCACGAAAGTTTGTAGAAGAAGTATATACTTGATTGTGTGTTGTACACCAATCTGGGCCAATAATATAGATGAAAATCAAATGAAAGGTATATTATTAGCCTTCAATGATAAATGATTGCATGAATATTACATGTCATTGTCATCAATGTCAGGTGCACAATGTAGTTTTACATCAGTCACCAAATTCCTTACCTCTGACCATTGCTTCATAGCCTTTTAAAAGTTGGAGTATAGATATTGTCGGTCTGATAGATCCTTTATTCTCCATAGGTCATAGGTTCATATTAGCAATAAACAAAAGTAATTCATTTGAGAGAAGTCAAAGCTCATCACATTCTAAAATTCTTGAAAGAAAATATTGTATACATATTCAGTGTTCCAAGTCATATTATCTCATATAATGGTCCTTCATTTAGAAGTACTAAGATAAATAGTTTTATTATACATTAAAATATGGAGTAGTGATACTCTATAATCTATTACCCTCGAGCAAATGGATAGGCAAAGGCCTTCAATAAAAATCTGGGTTAGATATTAAAGAAAATCTTAGACACTAATAAGTATAAATGGCATGACAAGTTGGTTGAATATTTATGGATATACCAAACCATATTAAGAACTCCAACTTAATCTACGTCATATGATTTAGTCTTTAGTGCAGAAATTGTTATTCCTTTGGAAGTGCATCTACCTTCACTTAGAGTTGTAGTAAACTACAAGGTGATTTTAGATCAAAATGCTAAACTCTGATTAGAAGAGCTCAAAGGTTTGCAAGAGAAGCATTTGCAAGCTCAATAGAACTTTGAATTGTACAATGCTAAAATGATCCATAATTATGACAAATTGGTTCATCCGAGAACTTTCCAAGTAGATGACTTCGTAATAATTCTACAAAGACCAATTTTAGCACATCGAAAGATATGCGACAAAGGTGAGCTAATGTGGGAAGGTTTGTTGGTGGAGGAAAATGTTTACCAAGGAGGCTTTTATCCGCTAATAGATTATAAAGGGGATAGTCCCATGTTACCAACTAATGCGTGATATCTCAAGAAATATCTTGAAAATTGATATATTAAAAAGAATTTGTCAATAAAATAAAATTTAAAGTTTAAATTATTGACAACATATTACTTTAAATCAAGTAGGGTCCAAGTGATAGGATTGGGCCCTAAACATTTTGCTAAATTTTATAGGCTTCAAAATTATCAAATTTTGGTTGCAATTCTTGCAACCAAAATTTTCCAGATTCCTCATTTTGATATTGTCAAGTGAAAGTTAGATTTATCTTTAAATTCTCCTTTTTCAGTGTTTCGATGAGGTTAAGCGATTGTAGGATTCATTCATCTCTTTTGACTCACCATTTTGATATGATCAAGTGAGTATTAAGTTTTCCTGCATATTTATTATTTTTATTTAGTCAAGTGATTCATGGATTCATCCTTTAAATCTTCCACATTCACTATTTTAATATGGTCAAGTGAATATTGGATCCTTAAATCTTTGTGTGCTTTCATTTTGATATGGTCAAGTAGACACTAAACCCTTTGAGATTGCTTTGTTAATTATTTCAATATGGTCAAATGAACATAGAATCTCTCCTACACACCAGTTCCATATGGTCAGGTGAGTATCTAAATCCTCTATGTTCATCATTTCAATACAGTCAAGTGAATTATGGATAAATCTTTAAATTCTAATCTTTCATTTTTTTTAATATGATCAAGCGATTGTAAGCTCCTTTTCATCTCTCATATTCACCATTTTAATATTATCTTCCATATTCACTGTTTCAATATGGTCAAGAGAATGTTGGACCCATCATTAAAATCTTGCATATTTTCCATTTTGATATGCTCAAGTGAATGACAGATCCCTAAATCTTTTGTGTCTTACTATTTCAATATAATCAAGCATGACATCAAATCCTTCAAGATCTTTTCCTTTGCCACTTTCAAAAGACGGCCAAGAGAATGGAAAGTATCTTTTCATAAATCCACCCCTATCACCTCATTCCAATTTAAAATTTCCCTACTTAGGATCATTTCCTTCATAGGTTTTAATCATTTACACAATTTTCTAAACCCTGTGTGGACCTCCGAAAGGACACCGCTTATGGGGTTCGAATGAAAAGGGTATAACCGCACTATCCCATAGGACAAGATGATCGTAGGCCTTTATACTCGACATAAGAAGGCCAATGGGAGGGTAGATTAGATCATGCATACGACTAACCATTTAGGATAGCGGCTCTCGCCAGCGCACCTTGATGGGTAGTAATATACACAACTTGATCAAAACTACGGGTTTCTCCCACCCAATACATCAACTCAAATGGGGTTTATTTATTGTGGAATTCTTTTTCCCACGGGCGCAAGCCCCCTTTGTTAATTACATCTCGAGCCTAGGGCCCGAGAAAACTCTCTATTATGGATCCAATATTCTTCTTCTCAAAAAGGGATTGGCACACAAAAGGAAGACTTGGAAGTTTTTACTCAAAAGGAAAGGAATGGTCCAAGTGGCTTAGTCAACATGCAGGGTTCATACCAACACCCGGAGGGACTAAGGCCGTTGAGGAGGGAAAGAAAATCATGTACTGAAAACATACATAGAGAGAGGATAAAAATGGTGTCATCTACGTGACGCGGATAAGCAGGATTTATAGTCCCTTAAGAGGAGGGTCCTACCCACTATTTAAGTATACTATGAGACACGCGATGTAGTAGCCTTGAACCTTAAATCTAAGATGGGTTTAATATTTTTTTGACTTAGATTATTATCGATTTTATTGATTAGTCATTAATAGATTAAAACACACAAATCCTAGAAAAATATGTCACTAAGTTTTTATCTTGATGTCTCTATCCTATAAGGAGCATGCACCCAAAGTCTAGGTTATCTAAAGCTCGGTTCTTAATTTTTGTCCTTAGGTGTCACTAAAGTTATGGGATGAAAAAGATGTTCTTATAACCCTTAGGACATTCGTACATGTATCAACAGTTTTAGGGATCTAAAATAAAAGAAAGCAACCCTAATTATGAATGAAGTTTCTATAGGGTCCTAAAAGGTAGAGAGTGTACAATCATGAGGGCCCCTAAAGGTTTTCTAAGTTTTAAGGAGACTTACTGAATCGGAGGCTATGACCCGGTGGTTCTGCCCGTAGCGCCCCCACCAGACTGAATGGGGGCGACTGATGCTCAGATCCGACTGTCCATACTCCTTCTCTTAGTGCTCCAATGCTCATTATCTTTTGCTCTCCAAAAGAAGGTGCCTCGCAAAACATAAAAAGAGACTGCATAGGGAATCGCCTAGGAGGAGGAGAGGGATTTCGCCTGGGCTCATTCGGGCAGAAGAGTTTTTTTTTTTCAAAATCTCCCCGGCCGGACTCAAGCCATTGCCAATGCTCCTTAATGTTGAAAGCTGAAAATTCGGGAATCAAATCCTACGATTTTTTAAATTCTTCCATACATGTTCGCTATCTTGAGCTGAAATTACTCAAATTGAGTTCAATTTGGCTCAATCCGGGTCAACTCGAGTTCAACTTGGGTTAGATTTGATTTAATCAAATTAACAGAAATAAGTCAATAACCCCGATCAAATCAAACCTGATGTGACTAAAGAGAACTAATCATGCTTAATCAAACATGGTCGAGTCTAATTTGACTCAATTCGAGTCGACTAGAGCTCAAACTGGGCTTGATGAGGTCTAATTAAGTCAATCGAAGGAGGGTAAAATTGAGGTCAACACTCTGATGATCATTTCGATCAATGCCAACATCTATGATTTACTTTGTCAATTCATCACGCCTACTAGGGTTTCATTTATTGACTTCACTTTTAGTTGATGTCACTTGATCCATATCTACCCCTGACCATTCTTATCTATAATCAATCATGATCTATAGTCACTTGATTTATAGCTCTTTGCTTCATAATCAATCAAGTTATAATAATTTAACTTACATACATTAAATTAAATTCAACTAATCAATCAACATAAACTCAACAGAACTTCAACTAGCCCTAAACCTACCTCCAATCAAACTTCAATAAATCAATAATCAATATCTACACTCGCCTTCTAAAATCTACAATCACTAAGCTGTAATCATTTGATCAATCAACTACCATTCTACAATCAATTGATCCACTGCCTTACACAATGTACTAACTTCCTTGACATCAGTCATCATTTAGATCACTTCACTAGGATTTTCATATTACAAATCATATAGCACTTACTCTTTGAGTCAGTGATTGATCAAGATGATGCAATTGGACTAACTCAGGTTAACTCAATTGATAAAAAATCCCAATCACCTCTAATTGAATCCAAACAATTTCAAAATTTCTCCAAACTTTTTTAAACATCACTCCTAGTGGCTTGGACATGAATGGTCAACCTGATCCAATCAATAGTTGACTTAGTCAATTGAGCCCATGTTTTATTAAACTAAGTAAAATTGGGTCACTTCAATACATACATTTTAATTAAATAACACAACCCTTCAAAATTACTCCATTTCATCCTTCAAATACATCCAAACTCATCATAAGTCAAACCACCATTGGTTTTACTTGATTAACCAACCAAGGGTAATCAAACTCTTCCATAGATCCATTAATTTTCTCCAACACCAGGCTTACCCCTTCAAACTCTTGGACCTTGACCCAATAACAAGCCTACACTCTTCCAAGACTCTGCCTCATCAACCTTGACTAGTTGACCAAATAAACAGACAATAAAGAGTTCAAATGAGCTCAAATGGTTATACCTTTCTTACATGGCATTCTTTCCCATGCCAACTCAAACAAGCAGTGCAAAATCATTCCAAAAGTTTCCTAGACTCCAACCCGAGTAGCCAGATGGACCCCCCATGGGAGAATGACCCAAGGTCATTTTCACTTTGAGCAAGCTTGTTCCCCTTTTTTTGTAATGGCTTGGGACACTTGTCCAGTATCCACTGAAGCTCCCTAATGCACCCCTACCATCCAAGCTTCCTTTAGCAGCTGAATTGGGACAAACCTCTCAAAACCCTAACACTGACTTCACTCTCAACCTAGTCATCTCCTAAGCACTCTAATATTTTATTTCACTCTCCTAGAGCCTCTTCCACATTTTCCCAGTGTTTTCTTTCCATCTGAAGCTTTCTATTGGTAAGAAAATGTGATGATCGAATGCTTATCTATCCCATGTGCTTCAAGTTCTTATCTAGTGCATCATAGATGGTAAATTATTCTGGAAGTTTTCTTTCTAGCTCTCATCAAGGAAAATGATCCCTTTCCCATCCTCTAAGATTGTTTATAGGAAGATAAAAAATAAACACTAAGTTTTATTCTAGGATTGGAAATAGGGTTTCAAATATTACATAAATGGCCCTAAAAAGGCCTCTCCACACTTTTTATGACCATATTTAACCTCTATCTAAAATTTAAAATCAATTGATCTATTATGCATCAAGCTTGAGAGTGTTTTTGAGTTTAGGGGTTTCAGATACCTTCTGAGGTTTTATTTGATTCGGATGGTTAAGATATGAAACCCCTTAACTAAAAGAATCTAAACTCTTAAACATCGAGGCACCTTTTGGTGTAATGGTTAAAATTTTCATAACAAACTCCATAGTTAAGCATGTTCATCCTGGAGTAATTCTGGGATGGGTAACCTACTGGAATGTTACACCAATAGGGAAAAACCATGAGGCCCTTAGGCCAAATAAGACAATATCTCAATAATTAAATGTTTGGGCTATTAAAAATGGTATTGGAGCAATACACAACCTGAAAGATATTGATTAAGTGTCATACAAGACAAAGTGTTATGCCATGGGAGCCACCTCTTGAACCCTGTATGGGACAAATTGCTACATAAAGGGAGCCACCACTTGAACTTGTAGATGCCACCTCTAGAGTCCTATTTTTCTAATGAATGATAATGGGATAAAGATGATAATGAGGATGTCAGCATTAACTTTTAAGGTCCTTAATACATCCTCAATCACCCAATAATCTCGTTATGTGGTGCATGATTCTTTTTAGGAGGGCACACACATATTTCCAATAGGGATTTTAATACATTTTAAATAACTAATTAAGGGTTCACACACCATGCTAGCCTTTGTTTATGGAAGGTATATTTGTATAATTTTCATAACCCTTAATCAAAACTTAATAAATTATAGACCTTATAAATCATGCTTGATTCCTTTTGGAGGGCATGTAAATTCATTTCGAAATCCCTCTTTTATCCCTTAATAATCACTAATAAATCTTAAAGGTTTCATGTTATCATCTATCCTATATGGGTGATAATTACACTATATTTATAAGCATTAGGATCTATAGGTAAGTAGCCTTTGCAATTGGAGTTATTAAATCATAAATTCTTCAAAACTAAATAATTAACTTTAAAAATTAAAACTTAAGTAATAAAATTAAAATCCACACTAGGTAAAATTCAATTAAAATTCACCTTTGGCATTAATGAACAAACACTTAAACTCATACAACCTAAATATTAAACTCTTATAGGACATACCAAATCCAAACAATCTTATTCACACACTTAGATGGTTTGTTAAGACAACCAACTCCAGCCTAGGCTAGGTCGGTGGTGTGAATTGCTTATTGGGTGCTTTTCTTAAAGAGTACCCTATATTTGTTTATTTATTTTAGTAATCTATATTTTGATAAGTGTAAATTATGTACTATTTTATATGTATTAATTTTCAATAAAAGGTGCTATTTTAGTGGTTTTTATGCAAGGAAAATAAAAAAATGATAGAAATTCTATGGAGACTACAACACTACGGTGTCAAACGAAATAATATTATTGTGCCACCTTTGATGCTAGCGAGGCACTACAAATTAGAAATTATGGTGCGTTGTTCTCTATTTGCAAGTACTACGATGACAACATAGCCAATGTCATTACATTACCAGTGTTACAACATTAAAAAATCAGCTTGGTAGCACCATATTCTCTATTTTAAAATGCCACGACACCATATTTTCTTACTCCTTGTCTCTATTTTTTGTCATTTGGGTGTCACAGTGGTCGAATATCAATAGCACTATGGCATTATAAATTCAAAAATACATGCTCTTTGAGTGAAGAGATGTTATTGTTCACTAAGTAATAGATCTACATCAGCAAGCACTAATGAGGTGCAAAAGTTTCAACACCGAGGTGTTAGTTCACTTCAATGGAACCATAATGCCACTCTTTCAAGTGCCACAGCACCAGATAAATTTTTGTGTTATTCTATAAATAGTTGTGATATTATTTTAGTAGGGGAGTTCATTCACTTGAGTAAAATTTAGTACTTATCTAGTTTCTTGTTAGAGCGAAATTTAAGTGAGACTAGGGAAGTATAAGGTAAAATCATTTGGAGTTTTATCCTAAATTTCTTGAAGCAACTCTACAAGTTAATAAAGAAAGAGTGTAGAGGAGACACTTTAATCCTTTTTAGAGATATCACTCCCTTTAATTTTTATTCTTCAACGAGTTTAATAAAAATGAGTTTGCTTGTCATTTATTCTATGTTTTGCTAATTCTCTTATTTAGTATTGATGGTATAAAGTGAATGTTAAGTACTAATAAAGACTCTTATTTTCTAAATATTAAATGATGTTTTAATATTATCTCATTCTTAATTTAATGTACATAGTGGTCAAATATATAGCTAAAATATAATGTGATATATAGCCTCAATAGAAGAATGCAAAAATAACTAGGAATACTGAGAAAGGAAGCTCTCATACCTAGACATAGGATGTAAAATGTTCTAGGTTCTTAAGAAGATACTATAACTATAAGAGATTAGCAGATATCCATTTCACCCTTTATAAGCTCGACAAAGATGTAGGGATATATATGCTCTGAATCACATTTATAATTAAGAGTCTCATTAAGAAAGATAAGAATTTTACACTCATCAATCCAAAACATATTTATTAAGTATTATATCTAATATTTTTACTATTTTATTCAATGATAAAATCATCACAAATATCATTTTTATTTTTTTAAGATAATTATTACAACTAGAGTAAATGGTAGTAATTTATTGCAAGTAAATATACTTCCTTGTGGGTTTGACACTCTACTATATCACTTTATTATTTGATTTAGCATGTATACTTACATATATTAAGTAAAGTTTTGTTATTTTTATAACAAAGAAAACTAAGGAATATTTATGGGTGATAGCGCCCATGATTTTTATACAAGTCAAAAGTTCACTCCACATCCCCCATCAGATGTCATGCATTTTAATTTATGTTGATGCACTTATGTACTTTAAGGACTGCATTAGAAGCATTAGGATATTCCATAATTGTTCTGCCCTCTATTTCTTATATGTTAATGCTTTTCCTTTTCCTTTACATTGCTATAAAAGTCAAAATAAAATGTACCTAGTAGATGTTGCATACATGTATGAGTCATTATAAATATAATTTGTATATAGATTGAATTGTATATGGTCCTGAGTTATAAAAGAGTTTAATGCACCTGCTTACATAATCATGTGAGGCATTAAAACATCATATCCTCACCTTTGGAGGATAATTTCTTTTGAAATTTCATAAAAGATTTGGAGCTTGAAGACCTAAAGCAGATGTATTTGATTATATACATAAGGTTGGCTCAGAAACCCAGGTTTGTTGTAGTGGAGCCTGGCCATCATACTTTCATGTAGAGTTTAAATCTATTGTAACATGTAAATAAATAAATGAATAAAATTTATTTTATATGAATAATCTCTTTTATTTAGATTGCTTCATAAATTACATTCATAAGGGTGGTAGCTTATATTAGTGGGTAGAAGTTTTCCTAGATTTTTCTCGGTGTGCATGTTTCATACTTTATAGGAATATATATACTAGTTTTAGGATGATGTAGTACTAGGTATTGTAGACACCAATCCCTTTACCTATTCATACATACATATATGTATCTTTTTATTTCTTCTATGTATACTAGATCCTATGACTTTTATGCTCACCATAAGCAAGATAGTGAGGTCCTCATTGCTCTTGGACGATGCTATGATTTCCTGTTGGTATAGGGATTTTATGCTACCAACATTTCTAAGAAATTTTAGTAGTTAGAAAATATAGTTAGGTAAATTAAATAAACTAAACTTTAGTGTTTTTAGTGAACCATCTTGTTAGTGTCATTTGAACATAATAACAAAATTACTCACCTTAAGTCATTGATTCAAAGTATGATCAAATCCTTCAATCTATTAACATAGAGTTGATCATCTCATACACTACATCTAGAATGATTGCTTGTTATTAAAATGAGGTCAATAAACACACAAGCATTGGAATGGCCTTGGCACCTTCTGAAAAACCCTTGACCAGTCTATATCCCTTCTTATGATATGTTAAATATTAAACAACACTTTTGGTGGACCTAGTATGACCCAAAGTTGACTAGGGGTCAAAATGACCAAAATGTCCCTTTAATGAGAAAATTAAAATTTTCTCAAAACTTCAATATGGCCCAATCAAATCATACCTACAAAACTTCGCCAATGCATCCTAAACATCATTAGGAGTGCATTGGACTCAATTTTAAGCCTTAGTTATGCATGGTTGACCAAGTCAGCTCATGTTGACCAAATTGCCCCTTAAGGATCCAAATAGTCATTTCAAACCAAATGATCATTCCATTACATAAGACCACCTCCGTTGTTCTCAAATCACTTATCTAAGCATATTGGACACAAACCCAAACCATGGTTTGATCAGGTTGACCAAATTAATCCTTAACTGATTCAAATGTCAAAATCAATCTCTCAAGCCATTTCAAAACAATTTAACACTTCAAAATCATTCAATGGAACATTTCCAACGTGTCTAAATTTTTTCAAGTTAAGTATCCCTTGATTTGACTTGGTCAACTTAATTAGAGGGTGAAAATTCTCTCCATTCACAAGCATTTGGTCAAAATTCCAAACCCATGGCTTTCAACACTTAGAAAATCATTTAACCAACCAAATGCACCTCTTGAATGCCACATCATCCCAATTAACTGGTTTGACTAGTCAAATGGTCAAATTAGCCTTCAAATGGGCTTAGGTAGCCATGCCACCTTAGCAATCCAATCCCATCAACCAAACCTACTTTAACCTACTATAGGGCAGCTCTTTCCCTTCCCAAAGTGAGCCTAAGCCAACATCTAATCCATGCTTAAGGCTTGATTTAACTAAATGGGTAAAAGTATGTGGGCCCCCTTGCCATGGACAATGAGAGGTCCCTCTCAACTCCAATAGCCCCTTGGCCTATAACAGCCTTAGGGGCCACTTGGCATCAATCCAAACCTCCTCCTATCAAATCAAGGCCATCCATTTAAAAAGCATGGCTTAAGGAGGGGAAAAACTTAACATAAAGCTCTCATTACTTCACTTTCACTTCAAACTCCTTCTCCAGTAGTCTCAAACCCTTGAAACCCTTCATCCAACTTCTCCATGCATTTTCCAACCTTTCCCAAGCTTTTTCTCCTTAAAACCCAAGCCTCAAATAATAATTTTAGTACGGAGAGAGAGTTTTAGTGAGAGAAAGTGGGTTTTGCTCAACATCATTCAATCTAGCTATCCTCTACTCATATATCCTTTTGCAAACTTGGAGAGGACTTCACTAGGAGCACCAAGAACTCAAAAATCCATCCAGTGGTTGGTAAAATATTTCAACTTTTAGGTAAAATTTAAATTTAAAACTATTCAATATTTTCATTGCATGGAGGTTCAAACCTCCAAGCAATGAATATATATGATACAATGAGCTTATGTTTAAAATTTCATCAAATTTAAAAAATTATTTTGTAAATTATTAGCATTGATTTTTTTAGCTCAATTTGAACTAAAAATTAGGTTGGCCAATTAGAGTTTTTTGATCGCACGTTCAACGCGATCAGAAGACCCTAATTGCACCACGTCTCAAGTAGTCAACCCCGGCTAGTTGTATGGTTTAAAAGCTAGTGGTCTATGCGTAGTCAAGATAATATGGTACTATTCGGACTATTGATCCAAACCACATAGATTGGACGGTCCAGATCACGCTCTGACATGTTTATATGGCGAACAAAAATGCACTGCGTGTCCCACCACATGATATCCTGTCATTTTTCCATGTGTTCTGCCCCCTCTTTTTGACCACATGGTGCTTTTATGTGCTGACACATGCCAGCTGCCATCATCACTGATGTCGAGCCTCTATTTTCTCTCTCTAATTATTGCCAATGATTGGTAGAATGGCGCAAGTAGTGATTTGACCCAAAATTGAAAAAAAATTCATTTTAAAGCAAGAAACCTATAAAATTCATAGAAAATTAAAATTTTCATTAAATTGATTGACTTTTGTGTCATGTGAAAGGTAATAATGCCTATTTAATAAATTTAAAATTAAGTTATTTTGTTCTCTAAATTGTGAGTTATTTATGTTTATTCAAAATTTAATAATTCTCAATTTTATCACAATCCAATGGTTGGTGAATTTTTTTTGGGCATCTTAGGCATCCCCTGCATTTTTCTTAGTTTCAAATTGTCAATGAATTTCTATGAGGTGAATTTACAAAGTGATGGGTCCATTTTGAAGCCAAAACATTAAAAATTCACAACTCTCCAAATTTTAAGGTTATGGATGTGTGTTTTCTATGGTATGCTTGCATTTGTATCAGGATTAGCTGGACAGAGATTCAAGCCCATTGGAACATTAGTGATGCCTAGATTTAAGCCCATTGCAACATTAAACTTTGTAAAATTACCCACCTTAGGTTTAAATTTCACTAGATTTAGAGCTAATTAGGTCATAAAATTAGCTAAGTCGAAATTCAACTTTTTTAAGGAACCTGAAAATTCAAAAAATCACAAAAAAAAATTAATTTAAATCCAAAAAAACAAATAATATATCAAACTAACCAAAATTAATCCCTCAACCTGAGAAAATTAAAAGCCCTTTGATTGGACCCCTAATTTAAGCTTAATTTAGTTTTTTAAAAAATTAATACTTTTTAAAATTAAATATTTAAAAACTATTAAGAATTTTAAATAAATTTCAAAAACTTTAGAACACTCCCATGGGTAATTCTTGACATTTGGGAGTGATTTCAAAAAGTTTGGAATCCGTTTGGAGCAAAATCATTAAAAGCCTTTTTAATTAACCAATTTAAAAATTCAATTAAATATCTAAATTTCATAAATTCAAAATTAAATTAAAATTAAGTAAACTTAAATCCATTAGACCCCATTTAGGGACTAGTACTTATTAAATATTTTAAACCACCAAAAATAAGTCAAAGTCAAAAGGTCAATATTTTGATTAATTGTTGTTCAAATTTGAGTCAAAACTTTAAAAATTTATAACTTAATCTAGAGAAATCTAAATCAAGTAAACTTTGTGTATAATTACTCACCTTAGGGTCTATTATTTAAAAAAAAAATCAAAACTCTAGATATCAACTTTACTTAAAAAGCAAAAAAAAATTGGCCTTTTAATTTAATGCATTAAATTATTCCTAAAATTCTAAAAAATCAATAATTAATTAAACTCTAGAAAATGTTAATTTAATTATTAAAATCAATCAACCGACCACTTAATATATAACAAGCACTCCAAAGATAAAGTTTTCAAGATAGACTACCTTGAGCTAATGGGGTACTTGTACTAAGTAGGTTTCATCAACAAGCCCATTATAACAATGCCACGAACGAAATCAATGGAGTGTAAAATGTTAAAGTCAATTGATTATTAATTATTTAATAAAATTTAAATCTCTAATTCAACTACATCAATCTGGTTTATAGGTTGGACTACCTTGAGCTGCGAGGGTATAGGCCCTAAGGAGGTTTCATCCTCGAGCCTACTGTATGTGACAACACCACGAATCGGTTGATGACAAACATTAATTAACTTAATCTCTCAAATGAATAATAAATCAATTTAATTAAAAATTATCAACCCTTTTAACTAATTAAATCAATTAATCCATATTGGTTACTATTTGGTAATCCTAACCTACGAGCCTATTAATTTAGCCCCAAGGAATATGAAATAAACTTCACAGCCCTCTTATAAACAAAGGTAGTAATCACTTAACATTTAAAACATACCTTAAAATCAACATCAAAATATTAATACTTAAATTCAAATTATAAATTTTCCTTAACCTTCAATAAATTAAAACACTAGACAACTTCAATATGTTACCCAGTAAAGACAAATCTAAGCTATATAGCATGATGCACACACTTCAGATAGTTTGTAAGGACAACCAACCCAAATTCTATGTTAGGTAGGTGTTTACTTTTCTACTACTTGTGTGCTAGGTTTTTCATGGTTTTCACTGCATGCTGGTTGTATAATTAATTGATGTGATGCCTTGATTGATGTGTTTAATTTTATTATACAATTTATGAATTGATACGATGGGCATTAGATTACCCCTAAGTTAAGAAATATTTAGATGCTTATAGACTTTTTTGTTGGTGACCGTGCCCATGTAAGGCTAGAATAAATGGGGCCAAATTTAAATTTAAGCTGACATATTTTCTGCAAGTGCTGAAAATGCTAAGCCCCCTTAAAATCAAAAATAGCATGGCCAAGTGTGTTTTTTATTTTAAATTTATGCAATTCAAATATATAAATGCTTGGAATGTGTTTTTCAATTATAACTTCGTAGGATAATCGTATATGATGTCTAGAGTCTATTATATTATGAGATATAATGTAATTTAATCAAGTTATGTGTCGTTAAAGTTGAGTTTTGAGGTGGGATATTAATTGTCAAACTTGAAATCCAAAGAGAATGGTAACATCCCTTAGGGGAGAGTTCTTCTTAATTTGGATATTCATGTTAGGATGCTTTAAAAATACAATGAGAAAATAAAACACCCCTTTGGGTAGGAGTTTCTTTTCATTTGGATATTCAGACTCGATAAATCTAAGGAGCTTAAATAGGGAAAGAAGACGAAGAAGTAAAGACTTATAGAATATCCCATCCACAAACTCACTTGCATCATTTCTAGGATTAGAATTTAGGTTATTGTCAGTGGTACCTTGACACTTATAATTTTTGTAGATCCTGGGTTGTAATTCAGTAGCACTATCCACATGGGCATTAAATTTATTTAATTATTCATTGATTGATTATTTATATTATTTGCACAAAAGAAATTACTTATTTTTTAGTCTTTTTTTTCATGCATGACGCCTTTTAATTTATCTTGGAAATGTGTAGAGGCTCGTGAGGATACACTTAAAAACTTTTTCTTCTCAAATTTAAGCTCACATAGAAATCTAACAATTTCAAGAAGTAGGCTCAGGATCATCGAGAGAGTTTGCATTCATTCATATTAAATTCTTTTCTTCCTTATTAGGCACCTCCTCGCCTGTGGGTTCTGGAACACCACCAAGCCTATTAGGGTATAGTTCTATCAAAAGGATGTTGTATAATCTCTAGGAAAATAAATTTTCTAAGTCTAGTTTTAAAACTGCTTCATATTAAATGGGAAGGAAGCATCCATATAGAAGATAGGAGTATTGTCAGGAGGTGCGGGGTAGGTGAGTTTGTATTTCTTTTCTAAGAAATAGGCTACGACATGACCTAGGTAGATATTTTGTTTCCTTCTAATTACAATTAGTCAAATAGGAGTTAGGTTTCGAATATAACTAATGAGCATTTGAGATTCATCAATTTGGGTATCTGATATTATGAAAGGAAAGTAATGGGGTAATATTGGCACAATCTCCAGCTTTAGGTATGACTGAGGTACGAAGAATATGATGGATAACTCTAACATTTCAGTTTAGGGAATGGGCTAAATTTTGGTGTTATTTTAAGGATACATTCTATATAGTGAGATTTAAGACACTCCAATCATAGTTAGTTCTAGAAGCCAGGGATTGGGGTCTAGGTCCCTCAGTGAAAAGATGGATGTGTTCTCCTAAATCCCTTTTTGTGATTTCTACTTGGCAGTGACATACGTAGGAGGTCATAATTGAGGCATCTCCATTTATCCTAAGGTTGGCTAGAAATTCATGCTGTAGTTCATAGTGGAAGGGAAGTGTAAGGTGATAATGAATTGGAAAAATGTGGTGTTAAACAAGCTCATCACCTAGAAATTGAGTGCATATTGATTGAGCATCCTCCTTATATCTATAGTATATTTCTTCATTAGTAGCAGGTTGGAATCGATCTTTGCTTGGGCGATGAGAGGAAGACCTCCCTTCAGTCATACAACAGTGTTTGCTTCCACTTGCCATTAGAGAATTCAAGGTTAATAGAGATGGAATTTGAAGGAAGAATGAATTGAGTGGATTGAAACCTTAGAAAAATCCTTTAATTTATAAATTTGAGGTAGATTGTATAGTATGATTGATGAACATATAGTACGATCAGATGTATCAAATCATCTGGATGGCTGATTGGGAAAAGGTTGTCAAATTGTATAATATACAATATCATACTAAACAATCTTAAGAGATTTAATTCATCCAGAGGAGTTACTTATACAATCTTTGACTAAGTAGATCACACAGTACAAATAGGTATTCATATAGTACAAAGTGAAATTATGATCTTACGGCTGAATTGAATCATTCAATGCCTATTGGCACGTGTATCGTATAGTAGAAAGTGAATCATATAGTACGATCTCCAATAATTGAGCAGGTTTGAATTGTTCATTAAACTTTGAGTTGACACATGTATCATATAGTATGAAAGTGAATTATACAGTATGATGTGAATAAATTTTGTTTTTGATTATTTTAATTTTTTAATTTTGAAAAAAAATTATTTGGTCAAGTGAAGAATGTGTGATGATCAGGGAACATCTACTAAATAAAAGTAATAAAAATATAAAATCAATCAAATAACATACACAAACAAACACATATAAATTTAAAAATAAATTATATGAACTTCAAGCACGCAATAAAACTGGATGATTTTAAATGATAGAAAAATTTGGATTCATCTTGAATCAAGCATGAATGTCTATAACACCTAATCAAGTCCTCATAGTACTAAAGGTGTCATAGGTTATAGGTTTAGTAAAGATGCCTACTAATTGGTCTCCAGTAGTTATATGATACAATTATATATCTCCCTTAGCTACATGATCTCTTATAAAGTGAATGTTTAATGTCTATACGGTTTGTGCATGAGTGTTGAATTAGATTTTTTAGATATGCAAATGGCACTAGTATTGTCCCAAATGATAGGAATGGAGCCTACAGGTAGTCCAAGTTTAAGGATTTATTATTTTATCCATAAAACTTAAGTAACATAGCTTCCTATTGCATTATATTCTACCTCAACGGTGGATAGGGTTCTTGAATTTTATTTTCTATTGGACCAGGAAATTAGTGGTTGGTCAATAAAATAATAGGTTCCTGATATACTTTTCCTATTTATCCTATATCCTGCAAAGTTAGAATTTTAATATCTTATGATCTCAAAGGATGAGCTATGTTTAGGGTACCATATATCTAAGTTTTAGGAGTCTAATAGGTATCTAAGGATTATCTTAATAGCTATTATATGATATTATTTTAGATTAGCCTAAAATTTAGCACAGAGATATACACTAAACATAATATCAGGTCTACTAGCAATCAAGTAGAAAAGTGATCCAATTATCCTTCTATATTTTTTATGATATACTGACTTCCCATTTGGGTCCTTGTCTAACTGAATGGTAGAGCTCATGGGAGTGTTTTTTATCTTAACATTATCCATTTCATATTTTTTTAAGGATATCCTTGATGTATTTATATTGGCTAAGGAAGGTTCCTATATCCCTCTACTTCACATTAAATCTAAAAATAATAATTTAGCTCTCCTATCATACTCATTTCAAACTCTTAACTCATTATTTTTGTAAATTAATCACATATGTTTTTATCTAAAGATCCAAATAATATACTATTGACATAAATTTAAATAATGAATAGATTTTTTTCTACTTTTTTTTATAAATAGGGTGGTATCTACACTATCCTTAACAAAGTCTCTATCTACTAGAAATGTGTTTAGCCTTTCATACCAGGCTCTAGGTGCTTATTTTAGTCTATATAATAACTTTTTTAACTTAATATATGATTAAGAAATTGTGTATTTTTAAAACTTAAGGGTTGTTCAACATACACATCTTCTTTAATCACCTCATTTAAAAAGGCACTCTTAATATCCATTTGATACTATTTAAATCCCCTAAAGTAGGCAAAAGCTAGTAGCACCCTTATATCTTTTAGTCTAGCTACAGGGGCAAAGGTTTCCTCAAAGTTTATTCCTTTAATTTGATTGAACCCCTTAGCTAATAATCTGACCTTATTCCTTACTACTCTACTCTCTAGAGCCATTCATTTTATTTTTTAAACCCCACTTTGTTCCAATAATACTCTTATCCTTAGGTCTTTCAACTAATTCTCATATATTATTTCTAATAAATTGTTTCAATTTTTCTTGCATTGTTAGGATCCATAATTCATTGGCTAGGGCTTAATCTATGTTGGTGGGTTCTATCATAGAGATAATTACAAAATGATTAACCTCCTTCCTAAGTCCATGTTTAGTTCTAACACCTTCAAATGGGTCTCCTAAGATCAGCTTTTTAGGATGACTACATAAGTATCTCTATTCTCTAAGCAGGGGCTCCTAGGGTTCTACTCTATATCCTAGGTCAATGGCTTCTACCCCTTGAATGAATTTTAATTCTTCTTCTTATGGTTTAAATTTAGAGGTCCTATCTAATTCATCAAACACCACATGGGTATACTCTTCTACTACCAAGGTCCTCTTATTGAATATTATATAGGCCTTACTAATAGATTAATAACTTAAGATTCATCAGACTTGGCATCAAATTTTCCTAAGAGTGATTTTTCATTGATTAGGATAAAACATTGACACACAAAAATGTCAAGTGAGAAAGGTTGGGTGTCCAAACCTTAAGGAGCTCATAGGGTATTTTATTTAATTTAAATCTAGCATTCATCCTATTTAAAACATAACAAGCAATATTTATTGCTTCTGCCCAAAATTATCTTGGGAGAGAATATTCAGCTAGCATGGCCCTAGCGGCTTCTACCAAAGTTTTATTTTTTTCTTTCAGCTATTCCATTCTACTTAGAGGTCCTATGGGTAGAGAAGTTATGTTTTATCCCTACTCTTAATAGAAAGATTTAAACCTATCATTTTCAAACTCTCCACCATGATCGCTATGAATGGTTGAGATTTTACATCCTAATTTTCTTTATATACATGTGAAGAAGATTCTAAATTCCTCAAATGATTCACTATTTTTTGCTAGGAATCTAACCCAAGCGAATCTAGAATAGTCATTTATGATTATAAATCCATATGTCTTCCCTCCAAGGCTGGTTATACTAACTGGTCCAAATAGGTCCATATGAAGAATTTCTAGTGGCCTAGAGGTTTTGATGTCTTTGATTGAATTAAATGAAGACCTAACTTGTTTTTCTAGTTGGTTGGCATCATATAAGATCTTTAGTGAAGTCTAACTTATGTATGCCTCTAACTAGATTTTTTAGGATAATGTTCCTAAGGGTCTTCATGCTTACATTACATAGTCTTTTATGCCATAGCTAAGATTCATCAATTACAATCTTCAAATACATGGAATTAGAATGTTCAATACAATTCAAATCAAGCATGAAAATGTTGTTTATCCTTTCCTTCTAAAATTAGATTTCTATTCAAGCTAATCATGCATTTTATAGAAAGAAGCTTTATATCAAAAATCTTATCAAAAAATTGACTAATAATAAGTAAATTATGCTTAAGGTCATCATCTAATAAAATATTTTTAATCATAAAGTTGTTAGAATTTTCAATTATAACTAAGCCAACCAACATTCTAGTGGCATTTTCTCCCAGTGTTACCTAGCCTCCTGACGAGGAACTTTTATTTGGTCTGGTGACCGGATGTAGAGCTACGTTCAACGAGCACTGAGAACGCGCCACGTAGCAGGCACAAAACCGCGGATCCGACTCGGTGAATAGTGGGTATGACGCACGTGTTTTTTTTAAATCCAAATGGTATTGTTAGGTATTGCTCGGTGTTGCTAGGTATTTGTCGATTTTGCTCGGCAATAACGAGAAATACCATTATGTGAAGACAAATACTGAGCAATACCGAGAAAAACTCGATATTACTCGGTATTGCACGGTATTGGTCTTCACAGAGCAGTATTTCTCATTATTGCCAAGCAATACCGAGCAATACTGAGTAATACCTAGCAATACGCGAACATAGCATTCCCGGGTTCCGTTCCGGGTCAAGTCGTCGGGCCGCACGGTAGAGAGTAAGAGCACGTGGCGTGATCTCAGTGGTGACCAAACTTAGAGCTACGTTCGGTCACCGGACCTAATAATTATTCCCTGACCAGGCCTCTAGTGTAATAAACTACTTCAAATAACCTATCATTTGCCTCGAGCATCCATTGCCAAGTTACCACTTACTCTCACTAGATCTTTTATAAGAACACCCTCATCTTGATCTGATTGATCAAGATTATCATTCATCATGAGATATAGGTTTGTTACCTCCTCCTCTACCTCTGGTTCTGATGATTATGAAGCAGAATCGATCCAAAATGCCTTCTATGTCGTGATCTTCTCCTTCCTAAATTTTGTATTCTCCTCACCAGTCTCCTTAATTGGATAAGTCTTCAAGTGGGGGAAGTATATTCAGCGATGTTCAAGTTTCCTGCATTTAAAATATATTGTGTCAGATAATGATTTGAAATGTTCTTTATTTTTACCTTTCTTTGCTCCAATATTGTTGATGGCGCCTTTCCTCTTTAAAAAACTTTTGAACTGGTGGGTCATCAATGCAATGCCATTATCCTCCTCTGCTACAAAAATGTCACTATATGAATCATTCACTTTTAAAGCCATAGTCTTCTCCTTCTTATTATCACCTGCATCATTTAGTATTTGACTCATGCCTTGCTCATAGGCAATGTGTGACCCAATTAAATTATCAAAAGAATAGACATTTAAATCTTTTGATTCAGTAATTGAAGTAATTTTAGCAACATACCCACTAGGCAAACAACATAGGTTTTTATTAATTTTTTTTTAAATTAAACAGTTCTCTACTCAATGCATACAAGGATGTCACTATCTATGTGAACCTGTTATACATTTCTTATATTTACTCACTATGTTTCATAAGAAATAGTTCATAATCATATAACAAAATGTTCAACATAGACTATTTTACTTCACTAATTCCTTCATATGTAATGCATAATCTATATCAGATTTTTTTTTCTCGTAATAAAGGTTGATACTCGTATATAGTCCTTAGATTTTAAAATCACAAAAAAAAAACAATTCAAACACTTAGCATTTAACTTAGAAAATTCTCTATCCTCTTGACCCGATTTAGTATACATAATTTTAGTTTTGACTCCATTGACTACACGTGATGGAAGAGAATAACCACTTTGTATCATATGGCACATCCTAAAATCAATTGATTATAAAAATGTTAATATGCAAATTCTTCAAAAATCAAAAGGACTGTTTTCAAAATAATAGCGGACGAGTTATTAAATAACCCTCAGCAATATTTCAATTACCAAATTGCACCATTACATCTTTGCTTGATGATTTTAAAATCAAAATTTCAAGACCATCTCTAATACTACTTACAAGTCCTATGAGATTATGAGACTACAATGAACTAGCCCGAGAAACATCATGAGAGGGTTGAATTGTAAATTTAAAAAAGTACTTAACAAAAATAATGATATTCTTTTTGGAGAAAATGATTTTAAAACTAATCCAAATAATCTAATTAAAATCATGAGGAAGCAATTGAGAATTTAATATAATTTTTCAATACATCTGAATTATTATTTTTGCAAGCCACGACCTATTCTAATTTTAGTTGATTGTAAATATTAAAATTCATGCAATAAATTCGACTTCCAGATAATAGAAAAATAAAATCATGTGAAAAGAAAAAAGAGACTGAAAAACAATCCCAAACTAACCAGTTTTTTTTATAACTTATACCCTTAAACTGCAAAATCAACTAAATATATTGTAAGCAGAAACTATACGAGCTGAAAAAAGAACAATACTAATATTGAAAAAATATGCACAGAAAATATAGAAGACTAGTGAGGCAACTTATTGGATTCAGAAATATCTTGTGAAAAATTATTTGTACCTTCTAATAAAAAAGACTAACATCTTAATGAGGATTTCTTTGAGTTAAATTAAAGAATCTCAGCAAAACATTTTAAGCTAAATAAGACGAGCTCAATCGAGCTCTAAGTCGCGAGAGCGCACACACAAGGAAAGAAAAAAAAAACTCAAAAAGCAATATACATAGAACTTCAATAGTCTAAGTCCCTTGGGCTTAGTCTAAGGTTTTGTTTGGGATGGCTTTCTTACTGCTTCTTAAAGCAACTTTTTAGTATTAAAAAGCCACTTCAAAAACAATAAAAAAGTCATCCCTAAGTATGCTAACTTGATTAGTCTTAACCCATACAAGTATCGGTCCGTGTACACGACTGGAGATTCTTTTGGGGTTTTCAACAGTTCTAAAACCAATTACATGAATCAGAAGATTAAAGCCATTGAAATAAAGTTAATGAATACTTGCACTACAGCTACAATTGCATGAACAAGATACAAGACATTTTGCTTAATGATACAACAGAGTACAGACCCATTCCAGCACCTGAGTTTGCTTTTCGCCGGCCAACAACCAATCTGATCATAAAATAATTTTTTCTCCGATCCCATTGTTGTTTAATAGGAGGTGCTGATTAATTGAAAATCTGGAAGGAGGCACAAAAACAGTAGCTGACCATTTCACTCCAATGCAGAGATTCATTTGCTATACACTTTAGGTTCGTGAAAGCTCAACGGTCACCTTCCCTCTCCATTTCAACTTAATCCAGTTTAAAAATAATGCCATTCTTAAGTACCAGCAGGATGAAGGAAACTAAGACCGGCCTGCCTTCTCACATGTTCAGGTATCAGCTTGCTTATGAGCTCTGGTGACGCAGCTGCTAACTGCCACAGATAGAACTAGTTAATTTCTTAGATTTAGGCTTTGTTTGGGACGGCTTTCTTTCTGCTTCTTAAAGCGGCTTTTTAGTACAAAAATTTATTTTTTGAACTAAAAACCCACTTTAAGAAGCAGAAAGAAAGCTGTCCTAAACGAAGCCTTAGAAAAAAATTTATTTGATTTCTTCCAAATCAAATAGAACTTCTGGAGCTAGAAGAATGACATATCTAAAAAATTGGGATAGTGAGCCTACATATAAGAACCAGCAATATACCTTGCAAGATTTGCAACTACAGAGAACATAGATACAAATGCATGGTCTAAATTTCAGTACTTTCCCATGCAGCGTCGCCCTTCACAATTCCATTGCTAAACAAAAAATCTAGTGAAATTCTGTAGTGGGTTACACTAGGTGCCATTCATTGGGAATAAGTTTTGGATACTATTAATTTCACTTGAAATGAGCATAGCTACTCCCGGTTAAGTCCTTAGTGCATAACTCCTGTTTTGGAAGTATATGATGACTTCCAGAATCACAGGAAGAGGATAACATTGGCTTTACTTAAATTGACATACTGTAGGAGATGAACAAATTTATATAAACATCTCTATGGTTCATTGATAAGTGTAAATAATGTGTTATTTTATTTGTTATATTTTCAATGAAATGTATTATTTTAGTTATGTTGTGCAGGAAAAATACAAAAAAGGCACAAATTTCTAAGTCTCATATAGCTCCACTGTGTCGGACAAATCGACGACGCAACGCCATCAAAGGTACCATCAGAGCGCCGCAACATTCACATTGTGGCGCGGACTTCTCTGTTGGTCATCGTCGCGGCGTTAAAATGGTTAGCTTTGATGCGCCATGCTCTCTGTCAATGTTTAAAATTGCGTATTCGGGTATTGTGGCGTTTTTCATTCGTGAGGCGAGGTGAAAGGAAAGCCCTTATACATATTCGGCTTCACCGATTCAGATTCAGAAAGGCAGAACCGCGCACAAGAAGTTGTCGCCCGACTCACGATGCCTCTGCGGCTCTGCCTCCGGCCTCCACTGGTGCGTCCACCAATCAAGAAGTCGATGCCTCCGACTCTATCTTCTTCTGTCTTGGATCCGGCCGGCAGCACTGGTAAGAACTTGCTTTCATATTCAATACTAAATTAGAATCTGCTTTAAGATTACAAAACACACCATTTTGCCCATATCTCTCATCCGTTCTTCCTACTCAGGTTTTATCGCGCCTGACCAATTTGTTTGTGTGGTTTTTCTTTGATCGGGATTCTACAAGTTGTTTATAAGCTCCCCACTTTATTTCTCTCCTAAGCCCTAAGTTCTTTCTTCTCCAAGAGATCTTTTTCATTCATCGAATGTTCTTAATCTGATTTAAATCGTTATTTCAGCATTTTTTTTTGTTTCTTAGCTTTCCGCCTTTCCCAGCATTCTTCTTTGTTTGTTCGAAGGGGCTTTCATTAATGTTTCTTGGGGGCTATATTTGGGTGGAAGAGTACTTGAATTTTGAACTTTGATCGTGGGATTGGAAATGGTGATTATTATAATTTTCATGTTTTTTGCCTTCATAGTCGGAACCTTACAAATCTCCTTTTTAACTCAATTAGCATATTAATCTCTTTAGAAGTTTGTTAAAATAAACCTGGATTTACTATTCTATGTTGGCAATTATTTGAATGTGAAAACCTTTATTTATAAATCACAACCATTGATTTTTTTTTTCTTGAGCTGACTTGCAGATTTGCATGCCTTCTGAATGGAATTTATATTTAGTTTATACTTTTTATGTTTGAAGATGATATTATTATTCAGTTTTGTCAAAATATGAAGAACATGAGAAATAAATTGTAAGTGTACTTCATGTTATATTTAGTAGTTTATTTTTTAAATAAAAATTCTTAAAATTGTCAATGCCGATCCCAAACCCGGATGAAAAAAATTGTGGGGATTTAAAAAAAGCCCCCTCTATGAAAAATTTCTGGCTCCGCCACCGAGGTCAGCATATATCATTTTCACCCCTACAAACTCGACAGAGATCTAAGGATGCATATACTCTGAATCACATTACAAAGAAGAATTTCCTTAGAAAATATATGCAATTTACGTTCATCAGTCCAAAACATTTTATTTACACATTGTATCCATTATTTAACTATTTTTATTCAATGATTGAATCTCCACAACAAACAAATTTATTTCAATAGAATAATTTTGCAATTAGAGTAAACAGTAATAGTTCATTGTTTAAAAGCATACTTTCTCGTATGTTTGACACTCTACTCTATCACTTTATTACTTAATTTGACACGTATACTTGTGTATATTAAGTGAGGTTTGTTATTTTATATCAAAAAAAACCTAAGCATTGTCTAGGGGAGATAGTCTTAAGCATTTTTATAATTCAAAATTACACTCTACCGTAGCACCCACCATCATTCATTACAAGTCGGAGTGATGCAGGCGTTAAGGTATCAAACAAAGAGTTGATTAGAAAAGAAATCTTCCCGGCACATTACTACTCACTTTTCCAGGTTACATAGAGAATCCTATTATGTTTAATGGTTGAAATTATCACGTTTAGAAAATTATAAGCTATGATGCACCGACACTTCTCCTCAAAGAGCTGTGCAGTGTCCGACACCGTGTCCGACACGACACTCGTCCGACACTCCTCCAACATGAGTCGGACACGCCGAAAATGTGTCCGATTAAAAAAATATTAAAAACTAATTGAAAACGCGTGTCCGACACGCGTATCTTAAATATTTTATAATTTTTTTAAAAAATATAATTTCTTATGTTTGACAAGATTTAAACTAAATTTCTTATTTCCTATCCACAACACCAAATTAACGTCTGCATTTAATACCCATTCATCGAATATTCTAGTTTTCATTTCTCTTTGACAATGAAGGTATTTTCATCTCCTCTCTTTTTGTACAATTACAAATCTTTCTCTTGTTGAACCAGAGTTGAAAGCAGTGATATTCAATGATGATGATATTGAAGGACAAAAACAAACCTCTAAAGCTAATCCTAGTAGTTGAAGCTTGAATATTATTATTCCGTTTTGTTAAAATATGAAGAACATGAGAAATAAATTATAAGTGTACTTTATATTATATATAGTAGTTTATTTTTTAAATAAAAATTTTTAAAATTGTCAATGCCGGTCCCAAGCCCAGATGAAAAAAAATTAAGGGGATTTAAAAAAAGACCCCCTCTATGAAAAATTTCTGACTCCGCCACTGAGATCATCATATATCATTTTCCCCCCTACAAACTCAACAGAGATCTAAGGATACATATACTCTGAATCACATTACAAATAAGAATTTCATTAGAAAATATATGCAATTTACATTCATCAGTCCTAAACATTTTATTTACACATTGTATCCATTATTTAACTGTTTTTATTAAATGATTGAATCTCCACAACAAACAATTTTATTTCAGTAGAATAATTTTGCAATTAGAGCAAACAATAATAGTTCATTGTTTAAAAGCATACTTCCTCGTAAGTTCGACACTCTACTCTAACTTTATTACTTGATTCGACACGTATACTTGTGTATATTAAGTGAGGTTTGTTATTTTATATCAAAAAAAACCTAAGCATTGTCTAGGGGAGATAGTCTTAAGCATTTTTATAATTCAAAATTACACTCTACCGTAGCACCCACCATCATTCATTACAAGTCGGAGTGATGCCGGCGTTCACGTATCAAACAAAGAGTTGAATAGAAAAGAAATCTTCACAGCACATTACTACTCACTTTTCCGGGTTATATAGAGAATCCTATTACGTTTAATGGTTGAAAATATCACGTTTAGAACATTATAAGTGGTCTGACCACCATCTGACAAAACCCTGTTCCAGTGCTGCCTTAATTGCACTAAGGGGAAAATAAATGAAAAACTATGTTAGGCATGTGGATTAACTTCCCTCAAGAGGTGCAACATTTACTTCAAAATGTATAAAGATAAGCTAAGGAATAAGTATGAACCCGCAACAAAAAGAAAGCCAAAAGAAAAGAAGGCATGTAATTAGACAATAAAATCACACATCACCTTTTAGAATAGGCTCAAGAACAATTTTCTACCGTAAATGTGAGCATAAAGCATATATTCAGAGAATCAAAGTACAAGAAACTTGCCTCTTGTTTAAAGTTGAAAAGAGGAGGGAACGGCCTGCCATTTGGTAACCGGGCATTGGGTTCCCGTAGCTCATCAAAGAAGGAATGGGCACATGCTTCAAGCTGGAAATAGACACAGGACATTAATGACTAAGAAAAGAAAATTCCCATAACATACATTTTAAAAGCTTTAAAACTTAGAGAATAAGCTTAAAATGAATGAGGAAACAAAATGAATGAAGGTAACAAATATAAAACGTCCCATCTCAGAAGTTAAAAATAATGCAAGGGATGAAAAGCCCAAATCCAAAATATCAAAAGCTTCTATATGGTGAAAGTTGGGGAAAAAAATTTCCACAAGGTCAAGATCAACTATAACTTCAACCATTACTTGCAAGCTATAGTTTCAATTTAACATTGGGCCTAACAAACAAATTCGAAAAGTAAATCTTAGAAATATGTCTACAGATTTACATGATTTAGCCATTTTACATTTAGTTTAGCAAACTCATAAACATAATGGCTAAAATTTATCAATACAATAAATTGAATAGTTTTTATAAAAATATATCTAAGATCATCAGCATATTGACTAAATAAGCAATAACAAAAGAATACATAAAATACAAAAATAAAATAAAAATAAGACAGATAAGAACAGAAGTATTTCAAATGATAAATGCCAAAATAAAAGAACAGCAGGTCAATTGTGTGGTGTATCATGATTAGAATCACCATCGTTGTCGTAGTGTTGAGCCTCGAGTCTAAACTTGATCTATCTAGGGAATTTTTATTGCCTCAGGTTACCTGACGTAGAGATACATCAGGTAGCCTATAATATATCGCCACGTGCTCTTACTCTTTACCGCGCGGCCCGACGACCCAACCCGGAACGAATCCGGGATTACTATGTTCGCGTATTGCTCGGTATTGCTAGGTATTACTCGGTATTTTCTCGGTATTGCTAGGTATTACTCGGTATTTGCTCGGTATTGAACCAGATCGCGGAGAAGCTGCGTAGTCTCAAGGCAACTTTTTTGCGCGGCTGTTTTTCAGCTCTCACTAGACTCTCATGGCGGTCTCCAATGCGAGACTTCTCCGTCGCATATTAAAAGGTTTCACTGGGGCTTCCAGGTTCTATCAAAATCACTCCCTTTGCTGTCCGCCTGAACGCCGACCATTTAAGGTCTTCCTGTCCTTCGGAGATCGCACTTCGTGCTCGTACGAATTCTCTCCAAACGGAAGCCTCTTCTCGGTCATCCCCTCCACCATCGTAGGTTTCCGATGGTTTTCGACTTTGTCAGAGCCTCTCACAGGAGAAGACGCTTTCGAGAGGATTTACGTTCTGGATGCCAAAGTGGACGCACCCGTCGCCCATGCCTCTGCGGCGGATGTAAATGGAGATTGCGATCTACCTTTGCCGAAGGCGAAGGCGAAGGCGAGTAGTACCTACGATGGCCAGTAGTACCGAGCAAATACCGAGCAAATACCGAGTAGTACCTAGCAATACCGAGCAAATACCGAGTAGTACCTAGCAATACCGAGCAAATATCGAGCAAATATCGTTCCGGGTTGGGTCGTTGGGCCGCGCGGTAAAGAGTAAGAGCACGTGGCGATATATTATAGGCTACCTGATGTATCTCTACGTCAGGTAACTTGAGGCAATAAAAATTCCTATCTAGGACCCTCTTTATGCATCAATTATTTACATCATGGAGGGGATTTATGCTTATTTTCAGTTGTTGAATCAAAAAAAGTCTATATGGATCATTTGTGTCATGGGTCTTATTGTCATTTGTAATAAATTCATCAGTAAGTTGTGTGTCAATTCCCTCCTCCCTTTTCCCACTTTTTCTAAGCTTGGTCGTCCACCGTCTCCCCTCCTTAGGAAAATTTCATACATTTATGGTTTATTACTTTCGCCACCATCTCTTTGGCTCCATCTTTTTAACTAAACCATAATTTTTCTCCATTTTTTCTTTACCTCCTTTACATAGCAGCCACCGCTTCCTCTCCCTCGCATTTGATTTGTGTTGGTTGGTATTCCCTTTCTTAAACTAATAAGTAGGTGTCTGTTCTGTACCTTTGGATCAGGTTTTGAATGAAAGAAAAATATTGGTGTTCCACTTGTGCTTGTGTTTGTCTTAATTTATAAAGAGGACTAAGTAAAAGCTCAAAATAATATCCCGACTATCAATAAATGTCCAATTTAGTCCCAAAGTTTCGCATTACCCCATTTTAGCCCCATGACCATTGAAAATTGAGCCAATTTAGTCCTGAGCCCAAAGGAATTAAAGTTAACTCCAAAAGTTAAATAGGAGGGGTATTTTAGGTATTTTAGGTGGATGTTGAGATACAATTGCTTACTTGGCCCTATTTTATCAACACCAGAAGAGTATATTCGGTTAATGGGGCTAGTCTCTCAATTACAAGTAATTAAATATACTTTATATCTTATTCATTTTCAACTTTCTTACTTGCATTCTATCTCTTTAGACACTCCTCATATTCATAATACTCATCCTCATCATTAGGCATACCCAACTACTTATGATCTGCTTTCATTACACAATACATAACTTAGGATGTATGAGATTCAATGAAGAACATACGTAGAAAATTGAGGTCAAGAGAAACAACAAACCTAGCTCCATTTGTGGCCTGTCTCACTCGCGTCGAAGCATGCCGCCTGCATCTCGCCCAGCCTGCTCGCTTGTGTAGCCAACCTCAGTTGCGTCAGTTACATCGCTCACGTCATCTCCCTCACAAAAAGGTCTCCAGGTGTCTAACATAATGCATGCATGGCGTATAACGAGAAGCAAAGCAAATAGCACGAAGTAGGGCGTATAGCGGGAAGCATCAAGTATGTGTTTTACTTAAATGCCCCCAAAGAAACAAACCTCTCCGGTTCTCTCCGTTAATTTAAACGGTCAAAAATCAAATCGGCTCAATTTCTAATAGTCAAGAGACAAAAAAAGAATATTGCAAAACTTTGAAACTAAATTGAACATTTATTGATAGCTGACAGCAGGGAGAGAGCTAGAAATTTTCATCAATGTAGGCACAAATTGATCAATTTTAATATACTCCTATCGTTGTCGTAGTGTTGAGCCTCAAGTCTAAACTTGATCTATTTATGACCCTCTATATGCATGAATTATTTACATGATGGAGGAGATTTATGCTTATTTTCAGTTGTTGAATCAAAATAAGTCTTATGGATCATTTGTGTCAAGGGCATTATTGTCATTTGCTTAAATGCCCCCAAGAAACAAATCTCTCCGGGTCTCCGTTAATTTAAACGGTCAAGAATCAAATCGGCTCAATTTCTAATAGTCAAGGGACAAAAATAGGGAATTGCAAAACTTTGAAACTAAATTGAACATTTATTGATAGCTAACATCAGAGGGAGAGCCAAAAAATTTCATCAGTGGAGGCACAAATTGATCAATTTCAATATACTCCTAATTTTTTGTAGCTTTTTTATCTTTCTATATAACAGTCTATAGTAAAATAATGCTTTTATCTTTTAAGAATCTTAATATTTGTTTTTAATAAAATTTAAAATTCTATAATTTAGTTGTTACACATAAATTATAATTATCTTATTTCATTTTAAATATTTAGCTGCTAATTTTATGAAATATAAAATTTCTAATATATGTATATTTTTTCTTTATCTATGTATACGTATTAATTTTTAATGATAAAAAATTAAGATTTTTCTAACTCAACATATTTTAAAAAAAATTATTGATTGCTAATTTATATCATATATAAAAAATTTGCACTATAATTTCTCATTTATTTTTGTTGGATTTAATGATAGTTTAATTAAAAAAAAAGAAAGCAACACAGCATCCATTTGATAATATTAACAAAACGCTTTAAAACTTTTCGAAAGATAATATATGTATTTAATATTTATGCCAACTATTCATTTGCGTATCCTATTTTTATGGCAGCAACAAGTTCATTTTAACATGTCTTGTCCATTTTAAATATGAAGGGCATTCTAGTCATTTAACTTCTTCAACCCTTCTCTTCCCGATCCGTGTAAAGCTAATGTAAAGAAGAGAGAGAGAGAGAGAGAGAGAGAGAGAGAGAGAGAGAGAGCAAGCGTGTGACAAGTGGAGGATGGTGGATTGCCGCAGAAGATAATAATGGAGAAGATGGATAGTAAAAAAGAAGGAAATGAGAGTGGACAATGGAGAGTGGAGAGTGGAGAGTGGAGAATGGGAAGAGACAGGACTTGGGCAACCGGGCGGTTTATCTACAAGTATGTATCACATTTTTTTATGCAAATAAAAATACCATAATTTAACATGAACTAAAAAAAAATTCAGTCCAGTGGTGGCACATGCCACCAGAGCCCCCATTGTAGCTCCGCCGCTGGCTGACAGACTATTTTGAACTTTTACTCAAGAGGACTTGTGCCTTGAGGATCAAAATCATGAAAGATTTTTATGAAGATGATTCTTCTTGTTGAAATTTACTTGCTTCTCAACCCTCTGTCTCCCTTTTTTGTTATCGTTGTCTTAAAAAATAGTGCTAGTTCTCTGAGCCTAGGTGGCGGTTAAATTGTTCACATATTCTGAATCTAATGTCTTCTTTGCATGTTAGTAATTATCTTTGGAATTTCAAATGTTCTTAAATCTTGCTGTGATATGTAATGAACGAACTTTAAAGCATGTCTTCTCTCTAAACCATTCTGAAGTTCCTTAGTGTTTTGTCATACGCTAAGAAACTCATAATTTTTTTGCAACTCTCTTTGAATAAATTGTGAAAAACTTCTTCATGCATAGTTGGTAGGATAGTTTAGCTTCCTTCATCCTGTATCATTAATAAGGCATGGAAAACATTAAATATAAGCGGCACGTGAACATCTGAAGGACTTGAAGACCAGAAACAAACAAACAAAAACTAGCAGCATTTAACCCGGCATGAAATAATTAATTCTGCTGAACTCAACTAAAATTAGCTACTAATGAATTAACAACATGAGCAGGCAATGCATAAAGAGTGAAAAGTAAATAAATATAAGATAATTAGATTTCTGGTCCGGGAAAATAACCATAAATATTAGCTGGTATGTCTGCCTCCATTTATTGGAAAATTATTCAAGTCATAAAAACAAATTCCTATTCTTCAAAAAATAAAAATAAAAAAACAAATTTCTAGTTATATGTTATAATTAAAAATGAATGATAGTTTAGGTTACTCACAGCAGTGCACCGAAGACTTGGAGAGTACTGAAGAAGCCTTGATGCCAGATCTATAGCTTCGGGAGGCATTCGCTTATGGAAAACCTAAAAATATTTCTGAAATAAGATTTTGCTAATACAAAAAGAATTTAGAATCATGGATATGTTTATCAGGAAACTCCTATGAAAAAACAAAATCCACAAAAATGAATAAAGTTCTGTTGACCCTCATACTAGTGTCGGGGTCGAGTCGATCGCGCAAGGTGGGTTTTAAAAGAGAAAGAGCTCGAAATTGCGCAAAAACTCACCCGACGCGTGTCGACCGAAAACCCAAAATCGCCGAAACGACCTCCGTTCGCGAAACGTACAGCGCCGATGCGTCCGGAGCAACGGAAACAGCTAAGATTGACACCCATATTGGTGGGGGTCGCCGGTCGGCGAAAAATTAAATTTTGGGCGCGCGAATCGAGACGACGACTTGTGCGAGCGACGACGCGACGACCAACTCGATGCAAGATTAAAAAAATACAATATGGCGCCGATGAACGACACTTTCTAGCCGACAGACCAACACGATCAAAATTAAATTTATTTTATTTTGATCATCAATTAAAGGTTGAAAGAGAGGAAGCCTTGTAATAAAAAATGAACTTTCTTTAATAAAAACAAAAAATAGCCTAAACACCCCTCACATAACCCTCACTCCCCATACACTAAAGTCTAGTCGACAACTTAGGTGATAGTTATAATCTACGAAGAGCTAAATTTATTTCCAGTGAGCGGGCTTAAGTCGATCATATGAAATGCCAGATAGCATTAACTGCTGCCAAGCCGACCCCTCCTCCTTTTCACGCTCAAAACTACCACGCACAGGGCCGCCCCACTCTCTTCCTCTCTTGCGATTCCAGCCTCTCGCAAACCGCCGCCTCCTCCTCTTCATTATGCTTCCAGGGTAAATTTCTTCCTCCTTTCTTCTCGCTTCTCCTTTCTCCTTCTCTCTCATGATTTCTTCAACTTCTTTCTTCTTTTTCTTGCTTTCCTTCCTCTTCTTTCTCTCTTCATTTTTCGACTCCGCTCATCTTCTCTCCAAGGTCTCACGCATTTTCTTCCGTTTTCTCTATCCCCTCTCTTCTCTCTTCGCTCTCCTCATCTCCTTCATCCGTGCCGCCAAACTTCTCTTTCTCCACCTAGCACCAAAGCCTAATCCTAATTTTGTTTTTCGTCTGCCTTCCACCTACACAAACAGCATACATTCACTTCACAAATAAGATCACTTTCCTACTCTTCTAGCATCCCCTCCTAATCAAGTAAAAAGTTTACGTCCTCATTTTCTCTCTCTAACTCTAAGATGAGAAAATTGTGTTCTCTCTTCTAAGAAATGCCATCTTCTCATTAATGGCTATTCATCTCCACCCCCAAACAATCTTCCCTCTCCACGCATATCATACCAATTCACTTCCCTAGAGGGAGAAAAACCTAATTTGCACCTCTCTCTACTACCGCAATTGAGAAGAGTGATTTTGCTGCTCTCTAAATCTCTCCTTCTCATCTTCTCTTTGCACCTCCTAATAACCATTCTAATCACAATTCCCTTTCTAAGATCCATTCTTTTCCTCCTCTCTTCTCTCTCTAGCAAAGGAGATATTTCCTATCTCCTCTTGTCTCTCTCTAAAAAATTGAGAGAAAGCAGGTATGTTTGCTCTCTGCTAACCTCACGTCTCACCAATTGTCTCTACACGCTTCTCAGACCTATTCCACTAAGAGAATATACCCAAAAATCCTTTCTTTCCCTCTTCTTTCCCTTGCTTTCGCTTCATAGAGAAGAGAACGGCTCTATGCCTTATACTTTTGCTCTCTCCTACATTGTAGTTTTTAATAAAAGATAAATAGCTGTAAATGACTAATTTTTTATAGACAATAATTAGAAATGAAAGAAAAATGAAGATTGTGCAGTCGCAGGTTCCGTAACGATCGGTCATACACAGCCGTCAGTGCGGCCTCGACATACTGCGCACGCAGTCCAAGGTAAAAATTATATTCACTTTTTGATTGCAGAAAAGACTCGTGACCGCTTTTACGGCGAGGAAACACATTAAGTACCCGTAACGCACTATGAGCAGAGCGGCAAATTCGTATGCAAAAAATCAGACCGTGACTGCTTTTCTGCAGGGGGAATGTGTATATGTAAAAAAAATTTTTAATTAAGTACCGTCACTCGCTTAGGCGGAGAAATAGTAATTATTAAAATCGCGCTCAAAAGACCCCGGACCGTTTTCTACGAGCGGGGTAAACGGCTGCCCACAGCGGTCACCACGACACCTACCGACGCCTTTCTTGAGCAGGCGAAGCCTTACACACTGAGCAGCCCCTAGTAGGGACACCCAGAGTGATGCGAATATTCTATTGAAAATATGAGGACTTAAAAAAAAGTGAACTGAATTTGAGCGGAACAACAACACCCATAGACTACCCAAGTGAATCAAACTTAGGAGATCAACAAAGAAACATAAGAACTTGAACACGGAAAATAAAAGAACATTGATGGACACCTGAACAACTATTACAACAGACGAGAACATACAGCTTGACTTACCAATAAAAGAAACTTATCAATCTTGAACATGCTGACATAAACGAACTAAAGACCGAGTTGAAGGTGATCGAAAGGAATTGAAAATCAATTTGAACAGATTTAAGTGAGACCAATCCAAGTTTGAACTGACCAACAACAAACCACAACATCAGCCTTTATCCAAGTTCGAACTTGAACACGAACGAAGAATATACTCAAAGCACCAATAAAAAATAGCTGAGAGGACCGCCAAACAACTTACTATAAGAGTTATTATACAATGAAAGCAGAGCTTATGTGAATAAGAGCCTAGACAAACAACAAGTTCGGCAATCCACGCAAGCACTGATAAAAAACCTATATGTCTAAAGAAGCTATACAAATAAGTGCTAGAAGAAATTAGAAAAGGCAAAAGACAAACACACCAAACCCTAATAGTCACAGAAGGTTAGACACGTAATGGGGCACAATCAGTCACACAGACACATAAAATTAGGAGCAAGACGAATATACGAGACCAAGTCAATAGTGATATGCACGCAAAATACGTCTCACAACGGAAATGGCGGACTGGTGTGGCAGCAACAACTATTCGTATGATGAGATATCACAGTAGATAATAAATTCAACAGCTGCAGTCATAATCAACAAGTGTAGAAAGGATACATTGATTCGCTATAAGCAAAGAGAAAAGTAATTAGAGAAGGTCGACCCTACGACTCCTCAGAAAGAAGATCAGTCGTTACACCACATATGATCAACAAACGCAAATATCAAAAGACCGACAACAAATCTAAGAACCTAGAGAAGCAGACATTATAGCACGATGACCGCCTACCAAAAGCAACAAATAAGTGCAGGGGGCGGACAAAAAAAAAAAAAACAAAAAAAAAAAAAAAAAAAAAAAAAAAGAAAAAAAAAAAAGCCCAAAAAAAAAAAAAAAAAAAAAAAAAAGGCGGCGACAAGTCTACCTGTAACAAAGCACACGAATAACCTATCAAAGCTGCTTACGTGCCACACCCAGGAATCGCACAATACTACGACTAAAGCGCGACAGAAAGACGTGTACAAGCTCTTAAGTGAAAAAAGAGTAGTATTGCATTAAATAGACAATACTTCACAACTAACATATATCAAATTCCCCCGCACTACATGACTGTATAACTATAGACACTAAAGGAGAATAATATAATCTTAACCCGCATGGGCCCCGCGAGCGGAGTTATGGGTAACAACGTGAACGCCTAGAGGATGCTGCGCGGGTCAACCAAGTGAATTCAAGTCCGAATCGATCCTTCTTAGCGGATCAATAGAAGTCGACAGGTTCAACCATCAAATAAATATGCCGGTTGGTGGAGGACGCGGATATTATATTATTAATACATTCATAAAGGCCTCAAAGCCTGATAATCACAGAATTCCACTCACCAAGGCTCAACAGCCAGAAAACCCATCCTCTGCGATAGTCGGTACAAGAGATTACAAGGTCAATCAACAAACGGAAATGGACCCAAACACCAAACGATAGCCATGATTGACCGAAAATCTCAACGGGGGTTAAATTCAAAACTTTCATGCCACCAAAAGTCAAAATCAAAAATTCAAAATTTTAAAATTGAAATAATTCGTCAAAGTCCCACTAAAGCAAAATAACAGCCTACGCTATTCCGCAACGTTTGCCCGGGTGGACAAATAAAATTTACGTTTTGCTCACAAAAGCCAAATGCCTCGTCCGAAAACTATCACTAGATTCAATCCTAAACAACTCCGCCAATTAAGGACGCGGACGTGTCCTCTGACCGATCGGGTTTTGCCGCCAATGCACTGGCAGGATAAACGGTTATGATTTGCCGGGGCCTCTGAACCGGAGTTGGTTTTTTGCGCCAAAATGGCACGCACCGAAATACGGTTATGGCCAGCACCAAATACGTTCCTTTTGGCATCAAATCTTTGAGATAATGAAGTCAATTAGGATATGATCGAGGTGGTAGCACAAAGCCCTCTGTAGCTAAGGTGGATTCAATTTGCCGCCTTAGTACAACACATTCAACCCACGTCTACAAGATCCTTGGACGAAAGCAACCCATGGCTGCCGACAAGAGACCTTCATGTCAGGTTGGGTCGACAGCCTCCGCTGACTAGCGCCAGGAATCCAAACATGCCCGGAACGACGTAACCAATAGGGATTGACCGCGTCCATCATCCCATTCCCCCACCATCCGCTTTAAGGGCGAAGTATGGTTGAAATTTCTAATTAATATCCACCATTTCAACCCAGAAATTCCAAATTTTCAAAATCCATATGCTATTGACTTCAGCTTGACTAAAATGCCAGATAACACAAATCAGAACTCAGATCATAAAGTCCTCACAAAATGAGGGCGAAATCTCTGGGTAGTGTCTTATCTACAAACCCATCTGCCTTCCAAAATTTACCTCGGAACTTAGTTCGTTAAAACTCCCTCGCCGAATAAGAAAAGCGAGTGGAGGCCGAGGCCGAATTTTCGGAGCCCACAAGTTCCATGTTTGTGAAACTCATTGCCTTTGCCTATGGTATTATCACCAATGATCTTATCCCTCCCATTCCAACGCGAATTGGCTAGATGAATCCTCCATCATTAAGGTAATATGACTTTTTGTATTGTTCTAAATTAGATTGCAGTTGGTGTTAGGATAAGTTGAAGCCTAGAGTCCTCGCTTAAAATTCAGGTAAACCACTTGCAGCAAGAAATAAATTTCTATCATGGCATCTGCAAATTGTTAGTGGAAAACAACAAAACGTGGTTCTAATCTGTTGCTGTTCCTAGTTCCCAAAGCATTAGTCCATCAGGATTATATTAGCTTCTTGCTTAGAAAAAGTTATATTGAAAGCTATCATTGTTTCTTCGTAACAAAAGAGCATAAAATCAGTGGAGGTTATGGTCGTTGATGGAAATAACCAGACTGAATTACCAAAGAATAAAATACGTGAGTCCTTGCCTTATGCCATGGATGAGCTTTTATTTGAGGAAATCGGAATTCGGTGTAGCTGGGATTCATGCAACGAATTTCTTCTCGAGTAGGGGTGCCAAGAACCTAAAAAGAGATAGCTACATCTGAGATCAACAACCAATCAAATATAGGAAAAAAATGAATCTAACAACAAACCTTTATTATCTCAACCAGTTGATCCACAGCACTTTCACCAGGAAACAGTGGCTGAAGACCAAAAGAAAGCATTAAAAATGGAAGGAAGTTTAATCAGGATACCAAACTTAAACAAAAAAATACTTTAAACAAAATATTACACGATTCTACAATTTAGTGAATACCTGACCAAGTAACAACTCAGCAAGAACACATCCTGCTGACCATATATCAATTGATGTAGCGTACTCTGTCGCACCAAATATGAGCTCAGGAGCTCGGTAATATCTAGAGCAGATGTAAGATATGTTTGCTTCTCCCTTTACCTGAGAGATCAATCGAAACATGAGGAAGAGAAACTCCAAAAATAAAGTTGACCATTGGTTAAAAATTAACCAAATATTTATTATCAATGGAAAATAATAAGAAGATTGTCTGACAAGTGAAAAATTTTTGCTACACAGAGATTGATCTGGCAAGTAACAAATTTGAAGGAACTCGAACAAGGAATAAGTTTTCTTACAACAACAACAACAAGTCTTTATCCCACTGTAGGGTCGACTAAATGAATCTTTTTTCTCTAATGTGTCCTATTAAGAGTCAAATTTTCATCTATATCTAATAAAGAAAGGTCATTTCTAATATTTTCTAACCAAGTTTTTTTAGGTCTATCTCTACCTTTGTTAACATAAGTCAAATCTAAAACATCTACTTTCCTAACCAAGTCAACCGAAGGCCGCCCAAACCATCTAAGGCAACTCTCTCTAATCTTATATTCCACTAAAGCTACTCCAACCTTTTCACATGTATGCTCATTTCGTATCATGTCTCTAAGAGTAAAGCCACTCATCCACCTGAGCATCCTCTTCTCTACAACACTTAACTTAATATTATGCTTTTCTTTTAATGGCCAACCTTTTGCACCATAAAACATTGCAGGTCTCACTACCATCTTATTGAATTTTCTCTTAAGTTTGAGGAAATTTTCTATCACACAACAAGCACGATGCATTCCTCCACTTCAACCATCCTACTTGAATTCTACTAAAAATATCCCCATCTATTTCACCATCACTCTGAACAATAAACTCCTACTAATGACTTGATCGCCCAAAGTCACAATCCCCCCACTAGATCTATTATTACTAAAATTACACTCAATACTCAAATCATCTAAGGGAACTCTTTCTAATCTTATCTTCAATTGGAGCTACTCCAACCTTTTCACATATATGCTTCTTTTGTATCCTGTTTCTAAGAGTAAATTCACTCATCCACATGAGCATCCTCATCTCTGAAACACTTAGCATTATGCTTATCTTTTAATGGCAAACATTCTGCACTATAAAGCATCATGTCCTTAAGTTTAAAGGGACATTTTCTATCACACAACAAGCCCGATGCATTCATCCACTTCAACCATCCAACTTGAATTCTACTAATAATATCATCATCAATTTCACCATCACTCTGAACCATAGACCCAAGATATCTAAAACATATACTCTTATTAATGACTTGATCGCCCAAAGTCACAATCACTCCACTAGATCTATTACCACTAGAATTACACTCCAAATATTTGGTTTTAGATCTACTCAAACGAAAAACTTTAAATTCAAAGGTTGACATCCATAATTCAAGTATACTTTCAACTCCCTCTCTAGCCTAATCAACAAGAAAAATATCATCAACACAAATCATACACCAGGGTATAAGCCCTTGCAAATGTCTAGTGAGAACATCCATGACTAAAGCAAAAAAGATATGGGCTTAAGGCGGATCCTTAATGCAATACAATTGAAATAGGAAAATGCTTGGTCAAACCACCTTGTGTTTGAACACAAGTGACAGCTCCTGCATACATATCCTTTTAATAACTTGATATAAGTATTATTAACCTTTTTTTTAACTCTCCATAGCACTTTTCTTGTAAATTTATCATATAATTTCTCTAAATCAATAAATATCATATGTAGATCCTCTTTATTCTCTCTATACTTCTCCATCAAGCCTCTCAATAAATGTATAGCTTCCATAGTAGACGTACCCGGCTTGAATCCAAATTGATTTTGAGAAACATTAGTGCCACGTCGTAACCTATGCTCCATAACTCTCTGCCATAGTTTTGAAGTATGAAACATTAACTTAATTCATCTATAATTTGCAAAATCTTGTGCATCACTTTTATTCTTAAAAATGGAAATCAACACGGTCATCCTTTACTCATCTGACATCTTTTTAGTCCTTAAAATAATATTTAAAAATTTCATAAGTAAAAAGAATTATACATCTCCTAAGCATATCCACACCTCTATTAAAATATCATCAAATCCAACAGCTTTTCGATGGTATAACATATTATATTGAAGGATTCATATCATGATTATTCGACAACTTTTATGATGGTTGTCGACTACCTAACACAACTCTCAACTTTACTTATATATAATATAAAGAAAATTATATAGAGTAAAAAAATTATTCAAATGATTTTTTATTGATCTTAAGAAGGCATATGATCGAGTATGACAAGAATTAATTTAGCGTGTGCTTTAAAGATAGAAATGCTTGCATCAAATATATAATGTTATTAATGATGTGTCAAAATATTTAATATCAAAGTTGAGTGCGACAAAAATAAGGATGTAAAAATAGTTTTGTGGCAAAACTAAAATGGATAAATTAAGGAACAATTATATTAAAGGAAAGTTTTGAGTGACATGTATTGAAGATAAAGTGGCAAAACATAGATTTATATGTTTGTCATGTAACATGAATAGTTAAAAATGCTCATTAAACGAGTTGATGAAATTAATGTCAAGGAATTTGAAAGTTGTAGACCTAAAATTATATGAATAAAAGTTATTAAAAATTATTTATGAACAATACGTTTAAGACCTCAAACAGCACTCAACAAGAGCAAAAAATGAGGATCCATAACACTGATCCCAAATAGTTTGGATAAACATGTTCTTTATTCTAACAATCCATTTTTTAACATTGTACTTGCTTCAGAAGAGGTTTCACATACTCTTATTTCATCATTAAATTGTATATATATAAGATCCATCACCTTGAATATTTTTCAGAAGCATCAATAAAGCCAATAAAAAAAGAAAGAATAATGCCACGCCTTAACGTAAGCTCATACTAATTAGAAATATTTTGATCACTCCACAAGAGTACTAATATTAGTCAAAAATGTATCACATGTATCCTTGATAATTTCATCATATCTTAAATGCACACTATTTTTCTTAATGTAAACTAAATCAATTCTATTAGTACTCAATTATATGCCTTCAGAAGCTTAATTAGAAAATGTGAAAATTCTTTACTTTTTCATTTTTGGCTTCGCAAAAAAAAATCACCTTCATAATAGATTTTTAGCATAAAAAAATTTATTCTCTAATACTAACATAATAATCATAAGCCTGTGTTTTATTTTCCCATAACTTCACTACAAAACACATAAGTTTATTCCCCCACAATACTAGAACTCTAGAAAGCTCATTTATTCTTAAATAGAAGTGCTAAAATGTTATTATACAATTATTTGGCACCGTCACCATATTTAAGATTTCATTAAAAAATTTGCTAACAAATTTACTCTAAGATGTACCATGACTCTCCAAAAATTAATAAGTAATCTCATTTAGGCATAAAGCTTTTCCTATAAGCACCTTTTTAGAGCTAACCTAATTCATTTTCTTGTACTATTCTATAGCATATTTCATAATTATATTCATTATACTCTCTTAAAAGTCTTCCTTAAAATTCTCATTTAAGTTGAACAAATTTTTTTAATTTTTTCTTCAGGTTTTCATCATTTCTATAATGGTATGTTTGGGACAACTACAATTTTTGATAAAAATGGTTACAAAACTATTTTGGAGAAAGCAACTATTTTAATGTTACTATAGAAAACTTCCTAATATATAAATTTCTTGAAAGGAGCAAAAAATAAGTAGCCAAACAAAAACTACAGCTGCAATTTGAAAAGCAAAGTAATGAGAAAGTTGTACTAAACGAAACCCGAGTCCCCAAGATCATTTTACCTTCACTTTCAAATCACTAACTTGACCAACTAGATTTCAACTCTTACATTAGCTTTCTCATATATCTTTCTTTCACCTTCCTTAATACCTATATAACATAAATCATAAAAAATAAATATTTTTCTATACTTATTGCCATTTTCACTGAAATTAAAGCTTTCTTAAAAGACTTGGGGTTCTTTGGTTTACTGAAAAAGAAATGCAAAGTAAAAGGAATCCAAGGGTTCTAAATTTTTCTTGTTTGCTTGAATGAAAAAAAATGCAAAGTAATTTGATGGTAAATTTAAAATTCATCATTTAGTTCACTTTTATTGTATTTGCAATTCATCCGATTTAAGCGAATATCAAATACATTGTGTGGTACAAGCTTTTCCCCGTTTCTCGCAAACACCAAGAGCTAGAGGTGTCAAAATGGATCAACGGGTTGGGTTCAGGTCCGACTCAAAATTGACCTGACCCGAATCCGGTCAAACCGAACCGAATCCGTTTTAAAAAAAGGGTAAAAAATGCAGACCTGAAACCAACCCAAATCTGGTCCTCTAGCAACCCGAATGACCTAATCTCGACATGATAACCAATTTTGATTTTTAAAAAATTATAACTTATTAACAAAAGATTTTAAATTAATTAATAAAAAATAAGGCAACCATACCAATAAATAAAAAAAAATAAGAAAAAATAATTTAAACGAGTCATTTCAGGTTGGTGGGTAAACCTGAATCTCACCCATTTAATAAATGGATCAAATTCTGAACTTAAACTCAATCCAATTATTAAACGAGTTAACTCGAACACGGATTTTTAGGGTTGGGTCATTTTTTGACACCCCTATCAAAAGCCACCAACTACGGTCCCCTGACCTTCGATTGCACCCCCACCCACCCCCCCAATTGTCACCGCCTACCACCTTTTTCACTTGCCACCTTCTGATATCGCCCACCAAACTACAACCACGTATGGCCACCGCACCAGGCCACCGCACCAGTTTCGTTGTCAACTACCACACTACCACCACCACTTGCTACCTATCATCGATTGCCCATTTGCTAGTCGCCATCACCAATGCCTTAACATTAATTTAATTTTACTTCAAACACAATACTTAAGCTCAAATATAAAATATTTCAAATATAATGAGTTTATTTTGCACAACATTTTGAATGTGCAAAACTCTAAAAAATTTAAACTAAATGGCCTCTTATTTATATCAAATTATAAAAGCAAATATATTTGCCCTAATAAAACTCTGTGCCTCTTTATACGACAAGTAAATCTCCTTATCAATGATCTATTTCTAAATTATCCTTGCACTTTTAAAACCTTCTGAATGTAACTAGCCATATTATCCATCATTAATTTTAAATCGACTAAAATTTTACCTCTTAAAAATATATCTCAAAAGATAAAGACTTCTCACCTTAAGTTTCATCATCATGCCTAATGCAATCAATTTGAATGTGAATTACATTTATGTACTACTCATTCCACCACTAGATTAAAACAATTCATAGGCGAGTTACAATTACTATTTACAAAGTTCATTTGAAAAATAGAAGAAGTAACGGTTTCTCGTATCTTCTAGAGCTTTATAAATCTGAATTTTGTCCAAATACAGTCTATACCACACAAATATAGTTGAAAAATACAGCCATTAGCGATAAATGTGGAAATGGGCATGATTTAGAACAAATAACATACCAAGACCTTAGCGCTCCCAAAATCACAAAGTTTGACTTGGTGAGTAAGAGGATCAACCTGCAAAATATACGAATTAGTTCAAAAAATCAAGAAATAACAAGTAGAATTCATATAATAATCTAATGTCATGCAAGCATACCAGGAGGTTCTGGGGCTTGACATCTCTATGACAAACTCCTGGAACAGCATGAATGTATGCTAGCCCCCAGAATATCTGCACGACAAATCCTCTTAGAGAGGTGAGTTTAAGGAACCAAGAATAGCTAAAAGTGAGGTCTATGTGAGCACAATCGTGAAACACGAGAAACATTGCATACCTGATACATATAAAGCTTCACATAGATAATTGGCATTCGTTGGTTCGCATTACTGTAGTGCCTCAGAACACGGTAGAGTGATTCAGGAATGTACTCCATAACCAGGTTAAGAAAAAGTTCATCTCTGTTAGTAGTGGAAAAGAAGCAATGCTTCAGAGATACCACATTTGGGTGGTCCATGGACCGCATCAGTTGCAGTTCACGATTCTTATATCTTCTGTCCTGCAAAACCTTCTTTATAGCAACAGTCACCCCTGTCTCCAAACATTTGGCCTGTTAAGCCAGTGTAAGATCTCAAATAAAATTAAGCTTATGTAAAATATCTCAGAAGGGTTAGGACCAGACCTGAAAGACAATTCCAAAAGATCCACTTCCAACAACACGTTCTGCCATGTAACTGACAGTCTGCCAGGATATTAAGTGTCTAATAAGACTAGGGTGTCCAAATTTTTGGCAAATCACTTGCACCAGAAAATTTGCTTTACCTGTTTGGCTTCACCATTTTTCCCTCCAATCGTGGTTGAGATGATGTGTCCAGTGACCGGGCCATTCCCTTCCACAACTGAGGCTTCCTGAAAAGTGTTTCCAAAACAAAAAAAACAGTTGAACGGCAGCAGGAAGTACAAGTTTGGAAGAAAAAAAAAAGGAAAAGAAAAATAGAAGAAAGAAGCATGGAAACAATGCTCCGAGAAACTGTAAGATCCAACACATAACCTAACTAGAAAAAAACAAAGTTAGCTGTAGAACGTACAAAGGAAAAAAATTGATATATTTAAGGTGCTAAGCATCCACATGTCTAGACAACTTCAACAAGGCTTTCTCAGATGGTTTGCTCATTTCTAAGTTCAAAGAAGACCCCCATCCCCCACCACAAGGAAACAATGAAGACAAAGAAGCCAGTAGGAAATGGAAGCTAGATGTGACCCAAACCCCTAGAATGTGATACGAAACTATAGAAGCAGGACAGGTTGAATTGCAATGAACAGCAATAAGAAAGACAGCTAGAAGACCTAGCTAACAAACCATGCATAGAGAGACGAAAAACACTATGGCTACAGGAATTTCATATGGAAGATAGCTAAGGTGAAGGTGATTCTTGGATAATAAAATCATATCCCATAATATCTGATCTCTGCTGCAGCAACTTGGACAGGAATCTTAATTTTGTTTGTTGAGGTTGTTTAGGTTGTTAGGAAAGTTGGGACTGTCATCATCCTATTGTATTGATGGGGATTGTAATCATCAGTGGAGATTGGATACAAGTGGCTGAAGGCCCTCTTATACAGGTATTCAATGAAAAATCCAAGAATAATTCTCTATTCTTCTTCTTACAATATTTTCTTCGATGTTTCTTTTATGAAATTTTTTTCTAATCTTCTTATATGCACTTTGTCTATATATTCTCTCACATTCGGAGTTGTCAGTAGGCTGCAAATCACTGATTATCATATCAACTTGGTGCTCTCGTTGATTCAATCTTTCACCAATTTCCCATCAATGACCGACAAAACCCATTTTGCTATTAATGTAAATGACCTTCTAACTACAGACTAAGACAAGCTAGTAGAAATTACAGACATTCTTCATGAAGTTCAGCTTCGATTAACCCTTTAGAAAGTTAAACACGAGCAGTCCAACAAACCTTGGCCTGCTGCCGACTTGAGGAAAGAAAAATTACTGAAATTTTCAGATTTCCGCCTCCAACAGTCCCAAGACAATGCTCTGATACCACTTTGATAGGAAATACTTGAGTTCGCAAGTAACCCTAAGGTAACACTTGAGTTCGCAAGCAACCCTAGTCAAAATCAGCCCAAAACAGTGAGCAAAACTGCTGTCCCAGCAGTTTTAGAGCAGCTCCGCAGCAGGAAATGCACCCAAACAGAGAAAAATAAGGAAAAGAAACAAGGTTTCCACTAGTAGATGCAAGAAAACAAAGAAAGATACAACGTCCTTCGATTCGAGAGGAAGAACAACTCTCCACAAGTCTCTAGCAAACCCTAGAGCCCAAGCACACAATGAGATCTCAAACTTTTTATTCAAATTCAAGATGAGGACCTAATTCCCCCCTTTCCCCCTCTTTAACTCTCATCCCCATACAAAATCCCTAAACAGCCCTTCTATTCAAATTCCCCCCTTTCCATTCAAATTTTCCCTCCAACCCTTGAATTAACTCCATGTGGGGCCCGCCTAGAGTAAGTAAGGACCGGAGGGGCCCGCCTAACAGATAGTTGTAGAACGTACAAAGGAAAAAAAATTGATATATTTAAGGTGCTAAGCATCCACATGTCTAGACAACTTCAACAAGGCTTTCTCAGATGGTTTACTCATTTCTAAGTTCAAAGAAGACCCCCATCCCCCACCACAAGGAAACAATAAAGACAAAGAAGCCAGTAGGAAATGGAAGCTAGATGTGACCCAAACCCCTAGAATGTGATACGAACCTATAGAAGCAGGACAGGTTGAATTGCAATGAACAGCAATAAGCAAGACAGCTAGAAGACCTAGCTAACAAACCATGCATAGAGAGACGAAAAATACTATGGCTACAGGAATTTCATATGGAAGATGGCTAAGGTGAAGGTGATTCTTGGATAATAAAATCATATCCCATAATTTCTGATCTTTGCTGCAGCAACTTGGACAGGAATCTTAATTTTGTTTGTTGAGGTTGTTTAGGTTGTTAGGAAAGTTGGGACACTTGTCATCATCCTATTGTATTGATGGGGATTGTAATCATCAGTGGAGATTGGATACAAGTGGCTAAAGGCCCTCTAATACAGGTATTCAATGAAAAATCCAAGACTAATTCTCTATTCTTCTTCTTACCACATTTTCTTCGATGTTTCCTTTATGAAATTTTTTTCTAATCTTCTTATATGCACTTTGACTATATATTCTCTCACATTCGGACTTGTCAGTAGGCTGCAAATCACTGATTACCATATCAACTTGGTGCTCTCGTTGATTCAATCTTTCACCAATTTCCCATCAATGACCGACAAAACCCATTTTGCTATTAATGTAAATGACCTTCTAACTACAGCCTAAGACAAGCTAGTAGAAATTACAGACATTCTTCATGAAGTTCAGCTTCGATTAACCCTTTAGAAAGTTAAACAAGAGCAATCCAACAAACCTTGGCCTGCTGCCGATAATTCCTCTGCACCTCAATCCAACATGTTGGACTTCATGAGCAATGCTCCTTTCAAAACAATGAGAATAGCCATTCCCCATTTCATCAAAGGTAGCCTGGAGACTTGAATACAAAAAATTGAACAATGTTAATGACTTCCACAAGCTGTTCAACGAACATACACTTACCATAACATCGTTCCACATTCAGTTGAAAAATGGTACCTATGGCTACAAAAACTAAACATCATTCATCATGGGCAGATTTCCTGGTAGTGTTGCACGCTCGTTATGGGCCATTCTAATATTGCAATGTACAAGGTGAGCTTGCCAAGCTTCTCCACACATCTACAATAGCTGAATAATAGCTCTAATTCAAAAAATTATACAATCAAGTCACCGGCATTGACAATGTTCTTCTCAAGTTGTAACAAATTTAGTCTCAAATTGAATTTCATAAAGAAGTATGAATACAACATGGTTTAAAAAGGCATTCAATGTACATGCCTCGAGATGCACCTTGTCATGAATGTCCGAAAACCGTCTTGAGGTTTACACCTATATGATCTAAACAAGGCTTGAGTTTGTCTTTGTTTGAGGCAAATTCCACAACGCTTCATGCCTCAGTATTTGAAGTGACGCCTCAAATTAATACTTAATAAAAATTAAGAAAAAAAAAAACTTTTATATATGATAAACGTTATCAAACTTGCATACCAGCATAAATTTTTAAATTAGAATTATGATAGTAGAATGAGAAAGAAAGATTGGAAAAATAGTAAGAAAGTCAAGAGTTTGTGAGTGGCAATTAGTGCAGCAGGTGAGAGCAAGGGTCGTGACTGAGGGTTGCAACCACATGTGAGCAACTAGCTGCGAGTAAGGAGATCTGTAATAATCTTTGACAACAATGTGGATCCTAATCCTCATGGCATGTTTCAATTTTATATGAGTGCTCATGCTGATTAGTTTTTCATATTTCACTTTAAATTAACATTCGCAATTAAGATTTACTTGCTTTTTCTTATTATGTGATTTTATAGTTTATGTTGATGAACTAATTTAATCTATAGATAATTTAAGACATGTTTATGAATTATATTTTTAATTTTATGAAATTTGGTTTTATTTGTACCTTACGACTTCATCTACCTAAAGACTTACGCCATGCCTCACCTCGTTAAGAGAACCTTAGTTCACAAATTCTCTTTATCAAACCTTGGTGTAAACTAACTAGAATTTTCAGATCAAGCAATAAAATAATCCAAACTAATTAAAGATAAATCTAATGAGGGTCATACATCTCCAACCACACTAGTCTCGAATCTTGCTACACTTTCTCAATTATTCCACCTCTATTTCTCAACCTATATAGAACACACCACTTCCTAAACTACCAACACCCATTAAAAAGCTCACCTCAAAAAATGATTTTGTTACAATTGTGACAAACCTTTTATCAAGGGTATCAAAATTGATTTTCAGGTCGGGTTCAGGCCCAACCCGAAATTGACCTGGTTTCAACTCACCTGACCCGAACCCGACTCGATTAGGTAAACAAGTCATAAGCCTAGACCTGAACCAAACCCAACTCCAAACCGACCTAGAACAACCAGACCAGCTGACCTGGTTGAGTGTGATGGGCGACCGAGCGCGTGCAGCTGAGCGGGCAAGCCCAAGTAGGCAACTAGGCAAGTGGGCTAGCAGGAAACTAGGCAAGAGAGTGAGCACGAGCACGATGGATGAGTTTTGGGTTTCTTTCAGGTTGACCCAAACCCGACTCATTTTTCAAACGGGTTGACATGGACCCAGAATTTTCGGGTCGGGTTTTTGGATCATGTCAAATATTGACACCCCTACCTTTTATAGGCTCTCATATTTGTAAAGGCAAGATGCTTGTCTTTCAAATAGAATCGGGCCCAATTACCCTCAACCGAGCAATTGACCTATAACCCTCCACTAAAATCTCAATTCACACCAATGCCTAGTTTCTACATAACCAACCTAGGATTAGTTTACATGCCCTTTACAAACAATTTCAATCCAATATTGACCACATCAATATTTGCATCTCAAATTCTTCAATCAAGGTACTCACAATGACTGCTCCACCCACAATTTTATTCATAGCTCTACCTGTTTGAAATTCTACATCTTCAAGCAGAGTCAAACCCATCTATTAATGTTAAAATATCTCCTTATCCTTAAGAAGGGATACTTTCCATTCAGACTTATTTGTTCTTCCAATTCAAGGACCGAACATAGTCCTTGGTGTCCATGGATTGCAACAACTAGATAATATTAAAACCAATTATAATTGGCTCAGTATGAGCTTCTTGCAATAGGGTGTTCCTATTGCATTAAATGGCACCAATCTAGCAATCATCTTACTAATTCAATTTAGCCAAATTCTCAACCAATCAAACAAAAGGATCCTTCTGCTTCATCTTTCCAAATGATGACAACCTAAGCCACCAACCTAACACACCATTGCCCACCTCCACAACTCCACCACCGACACTTTACCATTCTATGTTAGTTTCAAGAACTTTTTGTAGAACCCACCAATACCATGGGTAAGGCCCATGACCATTAATCCACTTATAACACAAAACTCACCCATCAAAGTTTGGCCCTACTGCCACCCCAATTTTAAAAATCAACAACCAAAATGCTACTTCAAGAGATGTTAGCTTTACGCATCAACCACCCTAGTACAAGTACATTCCCTTCCCATATACATATGGTTAAAAAGACAGCATATAGAATTTTTGTGTAGAATGTCAAGCTCTTAATCAAGCAACCATTCCAAAATAGTATCCAATTCCAACTACCAACGAGATGTTGGATGAGTTATATGATGCCACAATATTCGCTCCAAACTAGATATTCGATAAACCATGGGCCCACCCTAAATATTTTTGTTCTTTATTAAGATATTTATTTTAATAAAATTGTCTAACCTAAATAAAAGTTTTTGCCCAATAAAAGCATTTTTTTCATTGGTGTTCTTTATCGAAAATTAAAATAAAATTTTAATTGAGCAAGTTATTAAAACATAGTTTAATCTTATTAATTTTTTTTAAATATATAATCTTGTTTGTATATTTGACTTGCCCAAAATGGTTGAAATAGGCTTGCAAGATCCCATGTTGTTTATATTACAAACTTAGCAACAAGAGAACAAAACTTGTGCTTACGAGACAAACTAAACAATTTAATTGCTTTATGTTGTTTATAAACAAAAGTATTTTAAATTTTCAAGCAATGTCGGATTAAATGAGAGGGGTTTGCAGCTCTGTAAAGTGGGATGGAATGGAAATGGTGTTGTGAGTCTTACTATTAAGCTTTTGTGACCTCTTACGATATTATAACTTACATAATTACACTCCAACTTAAACTACTAACTGTTGAGATAGTTGCTATGCATGTTTGATATTCTTGCAACTTGTATGTTTTTGATGATTCCAAATATTATTGAGTTGATTATTATTTCTCCTAACATATTTTAGAAGAATTGTTTTTGCTCTTGTGTGTACTAATATTTCAGGGAAATCATACTCCGGATTGTTGAAGATATCAAATCAAAAATAATTTAGAGTTTATTGTAATCAAAGTCTGTATTTTTCATTTTATTGAGTCTGAGAGAGTGATTATAATTGAGTAACTCAGCACACACACCGGGGGAGAGTTTTAAAATTCATATTTTTAAACTGATCGTACTGTACGATATCACTTCGAACGAGACAATATGGTCAGTTATTTTCCCCAACGAGCATTTGAATGAACAGAAAGGGAAAATATTTTTTTTCTAAGTATAAATCGTGCATACGATATTTAATTTCGTACAGGGACGAACGCCTCTGTTTTGTCCTCAGACGAAGATCGTACGGACGATATTTAATTTTGTACAGGGACGAACGCCTCTATTTTGTCCTCAGACGAAGATCATACGGATGATATTTAATTTCGTGCAAGGACGAACGCCTCTGTTTTATCCTCGGACGAAGATCGTATGGGTGATATTTATGTTCGTACCAAGACGAACATCTTTGTTTCTATTCTGGTTCATTTCATCCTGACGTTTCGTACAGACGAACTTTAAAAGTTTTCTGTTTGTACCGAACGAACTTATTTCGTACGGGACGATGATCAAGTACGAAATGATTTCGTATCGATTCACAATGGATTCATACGCAACAGTATTTGAACTGTTCGTACGTACGAATATACGATCATATTATACGAATGTGTACGTTCAAAATTGAAAACTTCAATTTTCTGGATGATTTTTCGTATCTTTTGTATAAAAGGTCTACTAAAACTGACTTCTTAGAGTCTTGTCTACGTGATTTTTTAAGGTCAAATGAAGGAGAGAATGTGAGAGAGTGTTTGAGAGAGATTTCTTGCAAGTGGAGTGTGAAGGGTTCACAAGGTTACTCAAATGTAAGGATCTCTGAATATGATTTGTATTTTTCACTCTTCCTCTTGTCTTTCTAGATTGCTCGTGAGAAGATCTTCGGATAAGATCCTGTTATCTGCCGACACTTGCGAAGTGTGAAAGGACGAAGGTTTTCTGCCTACACTTGGAGGGTGTGAAAGGACGACGGTTCTCTGCCGACACTTAGAGAGTGTGAATAGCCGACGGTACTCTGCCTACACTTGAAGGGTGTGAAAGAACGAAGGTTCTCTGCCTACACTTGGAGGGTGTGAAAGGATGAATGTTCTCTGCCTACACTTGCAGAGTATGAACAGCCGATGATTCTCTGCCGACACTTGGAGAGTGTGAATGGGCGACTGTTCTCTGCCACACCGGGGATTGGTGGAAGAGAGTTTTGTGAAGGCTTCTCCGCCTTGCTGTGGGGGCAAAAGAAGAGTCACTTTTGTAATAGTGCAATATCTGAAGAGGGAGTCTTCATGGAGTGTATGTAGATCGTGTTTGACCGAACCACTATAAAACTGTGTCATTTTTATTTTCGCTGCTTTAATTTCTCAAGTTATCTGTTGTGATTGAAAAGTTTTATTTTAAAATTTCTTAATTAACTTGCATCAGATTTTTAATCGGTTTTCTATCTAAAAAATCCAATAAGTAATTTTTGAAATTACCAATTCACCCCCCTCTTGATTAGCCTTGGGACATAAGCTTAGATTTAACAACCTATTCTAAATTCAACAAGAATCAACACTAACTACAATATTACACTAGAAGATAAATGATAAAAATTTTCTTTTATAAAGTTGTGGTATTTTGTTGGATGGTTGTTTTTTAATATTAATATTAAATTTTACCCGTCCTAAAAAATGAAGCTAGTTCTGCCCCTAGACCAAACGACCATTAAGGTTTAATGGCGGAAGAAGACATCCATAAAAAAGCATTTTATACCCACGAAGGACATTACAAGTTCACTACCTATTCAAACTCGGTAACACACCTTCAACCTTTCAAAGCATTATACAATAAACGCACAAGTTCAATATTGTTTTTTATTGCATTCTTGTTTATATCACCTCTCTAAATGACCATTTACATCATTAGGAGACCATTGTCCTATGCCTCCTCTCAAACAAACAATATTTCGATAAGCCAAATGTACATTTGGCCAAACCCACGTCAATTACTATGGCCAAACTGTTTTAGCCGAAGGTGTCCGCCGAATTAGAAAAAGATCGCCATAATGGACAATTGCCAAATCACTTCGAGCACTCCAACGATTCCTTGGACTTGTGGGCTACTTCAACAAGATGCTTTCACATGGTTTGCTTAAGCACAACAAGCTTTTGACAACATAAAGTAAATATTGGCAACTCCCACACTTCCTATACTTACCAACTTCAATAAAACATTCATAGTTGGACACCAATGCGTCAGGCATTGGCATCAGTGACATTCTATGCCAAGACAATAAGCCAATTTCATTCTTTAATAAGGAAATCCACATATGCAACAAGCATCTACCGCTATCCACGAAGTATAAGTCGTCATAGAGGCAATCACAAAATGAAAAACATGCTCACTATAGTCAAAATTTACTACCCACGTGGACCAAAAGTGAATTCACAAATTAATGTCCCAAGTTATTCAGACACCAGAACAGCAATGCTTCTTAATTAAAGTAATGGGTTACAACTTCAAATATAGTTGTTTATGCATTATCTCGAGTACATGCAAGCACTATTGTAAAATTTTCACATGCTCAACTTGGCAATATTATAACCGGCCAATTCTCAACCTTGTTGCATGACATCCATCAAGAAACTACCACCCATCCCAACTTACAAAAGCTTAGCAAAGATGCGGTAGACAGCCCACAATCACACCAAGCATACAAATTCCATGATGGCTTATTATGCAAAAAGGGAAGAACATATCTAGTTGTTGATTCCAGTCTCAAGTCAACAAAAGTCTCTGCTAAATTGTTCATCAAATTTGTGCACTTTTTTTTTTTACTCACATGAAACAGAACATCATTAATTTCATTCAAAGCTTGCCTACATGCCAAACCACAAAGTATCAATCTCAAGCCCCAACTGAACTCTTGCAGCCTCCACCAATTCGTGCAGTAACTTGAGATGGCATTATTATGGATCTTATAATCTGACTTTCACTCACTCAGGGTACATCAACAATTATAGTCTTCATTAATCGGTTATCCAAATATGCCCATGTCAATGCACTACCACCACAACTTACAACAAATCTATAAAATTACGTAATCACATATTATGGCATTTTCTATCCAAAAGGCGAGTATGCCTCAAAACATTTTAGGCGCAAGCTTCAAAATCAATAAATTGCATAAAGTAAAAAAAATGCCAAACTATCGTCAAAGTATGAAGTAAAAAGTGCCATAATAATAACTTAACAATAAATCATTAAGTAAGAAATATCATACAAACATTAAAATAAGATATCAAGTAAATAACAACTCAAAATAAGTTCATTACAATAAGCGGTACCAACTCCCAAATCGGCATTAACAAGTAATTTAAGCCACTAAAATTAGACTATAAATTCAAGTCTCCAACATTCTCATTATCACTTAGTGGATCTTCAATAGACTCATCATTATGATGAAATATTTTCTCTACTGCATCATTCTCAGTTGTGTTAATATGCTTTCTATCTTCCTCATCTTTGATCTCAACCATCTTCTCTTACCTAAACAATAAAAACTAATAAAAACATTAATTAAAATTTAAAATAATAACTATATTGATGGTTACAATTTCAAATAAATAAATTTTATTGTATTTTATGTTAATTTCTTGTTGATTTGTGTTGGACCAATTGGTCTTGCTTTTAACTCCATCAAAGAAATCAACATTGAGATTTCTTCTTGCAAGTCTGATGGTATAACTTCATTGTCATCCTCTATAAGCTGCTCATCATCTAATGGCACATTATTGCATATTAACAAATCTTCATCATCTTCTAAAAAATTTTGCTTCAAATTTTTCTCTATTAACTAAAGAGTTCATCCTTAAAGTATTCAAATCTTAAAGTATTCAAATGATTTCTCCTTTAGTATGAACTTGATCATATGTACTCTAATTTTGCTCACATCTGAAGAGCATGTAAGATCTAGTACTTTAATAGCAAATCGTGAGTGTCATATATAATTCAACTAATTTTGAAAAAAATTAAAATAACATATAAATTTGTTAGAACATAAACCGGTAAATGTTAAAATTTACCTAGGGAGCATTTTGCAAATGATGTCTTTGGTTTCTTGTAAATCATAGATTCATTTCTTATTTTTGAAATGCTACAAGTTAAAGATTGACCTTTGCCCTCTCAGTTAGGTTAGCTATCAATCTATCCATATAGTGGCACAACTGAAATTTGATCTCAAAATTGGCTGACTTGACATTGCATATTAAAATTGAGGATTAAGAAAATATCATGTGCCATGCAAATGATGACAAAACTAAAGCTCTCACTTCTCATTATTATGTCCCAAATTCTTTGCAACTAAGCTATCTCCTCCTAAAATAAGTGCAATCAACTCCTTAGCCTCATCCATTGCATTATAAATGAAACTCATCACTAGTATTTTTCTCCGCATCAACCATTATTAAAACTGGAACTAAGGTCTTGGTTGTTGTTACAACACAACTCACAATTACCCAATACCTATCATTCAAAACAATTTGTTAACTTCTTTGTCTTCAAGTTTCTTAACCTTGGCACAATTTAACTATTGTGTAGAGGTGAAGATAGCCTCCAAAATTTTCCTAGTTTCTAAGATGCTTTATAGAGTCAAGTAGATCATAACAAATTCAACTATAAGTTGTTTTTAAGAAAACTTTCTCATCAAACAAAAAATCAAAAAAATTATTGTAGATAAACTTCCTAATCTTCTTTGCTTTGCATAAGGCATTCCTGTGCTAAGTCAACTATCCAGGTTATTCAAGAATCAAATCTATGCAATACACTATATATGGAGACCGATACATATGCTTTCTCTTCTCAATCAACTTATCTCCTACCCCCTTATAAGCGCTACCATTCTTAGTAACAACTTGCACCACTAAGTGCTCTTCAATCTCCTTTATTGCCATCAATAAATTCAAAATTTTACTCTGAATCCTTTACCTGATTTAATGCTTCAAGAGCTTTCAAAAAATTAGTGTTGTAAATATTGTTAATTAAAATGTGAATCAAGCTTCTATTTTTAATGTAAGGCAACCATCAAAGATGATAATAACACAATATGTGTCCAAGTTCTTTTGAACCTCTCAATGGCTTTCTCGATACTATTCAATTCCTCCTTTAATATCCAAATTTTGAGTTTAAATATAGATGAAGGCTTAACACCTCGACTATAGGAACCTATAGAGCATATTATGTTGACAAAAGATGATGAACTTGCAGCATTAAATGAAATAGCAATTCCATAAAATAATCTTCCAATGTCGACACAGACATACTTACAAGTCTCTCTAGCATTTTGATAAGACATTTGGTGGGCTGCCCTCCCTCCGTTATCCTTAACATCCTCCACATTTATGATTTAACATGTATTGTTTTATAGGTCCTCTTACACCTCTAATTGATATTTGTGGCAAAGCAGATGCAGAATAATTGTGCCCATACCTTAATAAGATCCATTATATACTCATTATTAAATTGTCATTGTGTTGAAGACTTTGACATAGTGGTTTTGTTCATGTAAATATGAATCTCTTCTTCCACATCCTCAAACACTTTGGCACACAATGCACTATTTGTATGATAACAATGAAGTCATGTCATTATGATTATACCACCTTTAATGGTATTACCATATTAGTTACACTTCAAACAAATAAATCTCTTCTCAGTCCCTGCAATTTCCACTTGCACACTATATTTCCATATTGGGTGTCTTCCGCATTTGTTGCACTTTTGTGCTTTTCTCTTTACAGGCTCTAACCATTTTAGAAAACTCAAAAAATGATAATTTCAATTAAAAAAAGTGTTTAAAAAAGGAAACCATAAACAAAAAAAATTTAAAATTTTAGGCTTAGAAAAAAAAGTCTATTATTATCAGCAAGATTGCAAGAAGAGAAATGATGGAGGAACAAATGTTGTGAAGGAAGAAAGCTTGGCAACGAGGAGGCAGCGATGACACTCCAACACCTTGGCGGCGTGTGTAAGGCCTCATCATGAGGATAGATGAGAGGGCTTGTGTGCAGGTTGGAGTTGGCTTTTGGAGAGGAAGTGAGAGACTGATGATTTAGAATGCTTCATAGGATTAGTAAATAGAATTTTAATTTATTAACTTTTTTCCAAATGTCAAAACCATGATTTCTTTAAGCCATACACCACAACCAAATAGCTCAGAGGTTTGCACCCCATCAAAGCTCCCATGAGGCGCACACCTCATAGAAAAGAAAAAAAAAAGCACTAAGGCACACCTAGAGAAAAAAGGATAAAAGCATTCAGACAATGCCTTGAAACACATCTCAATTTTAAATAATACTTGTAACCACTTCAATCACCTCTATTTTCATCTATGAAATATGTCTCCATAATGGGCTTCCCAAAAACATTATTTCCACCCACGATCATATTTCGTTGAGCTCCTTATTACCCATGTTGTTTAAGGAGCTTGGAACTAAATTACACTTCAATTCATTGCATCAACTGAAGACTGATGGTCAAATAAAAGGTAACGAATAGCAGACTGGAACAATACCTTCAATGTTATGTTATGGACACACCAAAATACTAGCCAAAAGATATCTCTTGGGCAAAACACTTATAAAACACCACTCAACTATTAGAATAACTCCTTATCAAGCACTTTGTGGGTGACAACCTCTAAGACAACCAAATCTTGGGTGACTATTGAGACCCCGAAAGTCCATGCAAAACTCGTTGAAAGAGACCAAATACTCTGCATGTGAAATGATAACCTTGCACAACCACAATCATGCATGAAGCAACAAGCTGATCATCACGATCACGATGTTGATCAAAACTCAATCACCAACATTGCAGCCACATTAAAATACTAGAGAAATTTGAAGTTGTATTTTGTTGACTAGACTTACCATCTTATTTATGCCTACAACTAGTCTTCCAAATTTCATTATTAAAAACATACAAAGAAAAGATAACCCAAAATTTTACTAAATTGCGGCCCTATCACCAAATTTCCTTATGGCAAGAGCAAAACTCAAAACTCAATCACCAATATTTCAGTCACATTAAACTACTAAAGAAAATGGAAGTTGTATTTTGTTGACTAGACTTACCATCTTATTTATGCCTACATCTACCCTCCACAATTCATTATTAAAAACATACAAAGAATAGATAACCCAACATATTACTAAATTGCAGCACTATCGCCAAATTTCCTTATTGCAAGAGCAAAACTCAAAATTCAATCACCAATATTTCAGCCACATTAAAATACGAGAGAAAAGTGAAGTTTTATTTTGTTGACTAGACTTACCATCTTATTTATGCCTACATCTATCCTCCACAATTCATTATTCAAAACATACAAAGGAAACATAAACCAACATCTTACTAAATTGCGCTCAACTCCTAGAATGATCACATGATATTGCAAGTTTGCAACCTTCTCACATATTGCAATCACGCTAAATTTTCAAAGATGACGGAGTTCACACGCAACATCTTATTCATTGGGATAGGCTACCAATGGAGGTTACTTGGCTTCACAACAATGTCGGATGTTTTCCGTTTTTACATCTCAGCCTTGAGGACAAGATCGTTCTTGAGAATTCTATGGGAATTGATACAAAGCACATGGAAGATAGCCCAAATTGCATTCAACAACAATCAAAAAGGCAGCTAACATTACCTAGCTAACAAACCACGAAGGGAGAGATAAAAACCACCATGGCTCTAAGAATTTCACCTGGTAGATAGATGAGGTGAAGGTGAATAATGCGTAATAAAATCAAGTCCCTCAATATTTAATCGATGCTATTGGGTGTCTTATTTTTGTTTGTTGATGTTGTTAAAATTTTTAGGAAATGTGGAACACTTTCATCCTTATGCAATGATGGGGACTGTAATCATTATTGGGGATTTGGTATAAGTGGTTAAAGGCCCTCTTGTAAAGGTTTCAATGAAGATCCAAAACCAATTTTCTTTAGTTTTCTCCTTTGTCCATTTTCTTCTCTGTTTCTTTGATGAAGTTTACATCTAATCTTCTTATCTGCGTTTCGTCTATTCATTCCCTACCATCTGGAGTTGTCAGCGGGATTTAGTAAATCACCATTAATAACGATCAGAATGCAACACACAGATCCAATGGGAAACTATCCTACTGTAAGATGAGCAGGAGAAGGCTAGAAGCAGCACCCAATTTTTTTAATACAATTCCTACTTAAGCTCCACCATAAAATGGAAGTCAAACAAGAAATCAACCATTGACCAAAACAAATACTTAGGAAACACCATAAACATATTAAGTAAAGTGAATTGCCAAAAAAAAAAACCCGAGATAATATCCAACCATACATAAAGGGAAAAATTGTGCATATTTCTAATTATAGACATAAACCAAAAGAATAAAGAGATTAAAAATAGAAAGAAAGTTAATCCATTTCTCAACTTCCCCGATCCATGAGCTGATTTGCTGAATAATAGGAACGTAGATCAACCCAAAAAGAAGGGAAGCCCTATGACGAAAGTCTTAACGTGATAAGGAAACAAGATAAGGGGTCAAATTTCAGAGGATCACAAAACCCATAGAGAAAAGAAGAGAAGATATTTTTATTCACGAAACCAGGTCACAGTCGCCGGGATCTGCCTATGGAAGGCGTAACAGAGAGAGGACCGGTACGTACCTTCTCTTCTATCTCCGACCGACGATTGACAACTGTCGACGCCTCCTCGTGCTCCGGACGATGATGAGGTCCCAGCGGCAAAGATGACATGTGAACCTTACCTAAACAACCTCACCCTCTTCCCTTCCTGGTTTTGTCTTCCCTTGCCCGTTCCAAATATGCCCAAAGGTCGCGTAAAATAGTACTCGAAGGCAACCATAAGAAAGAAACTATGGGATGCATCTTGGTTGAGAATTAGGTTATTAACTAAGAAATTTTGGGTTCTAAATTTTATGTATTTGGTGTGTGTATGAGTTTGCCTCAATTAATTTAAATGTTTCAAAAGAAATCATTAATTGTTGAGAAATTATTTGTACAGACGGGCTCAAAAATTTTGATTTTATTTAAAATATATATATTTATCGCACTTACAAATAAATTGAACCAAAATTATTTAAACCTCAGCAAATACAAGAAAATCCAATGGAATTTAGCTAAATTTTCATCAATTAGAGGGCACACATTATTGAAGGTATTAATAAGGCTAGTAATGTGAGAAGGAATCTTAATAAAAGTTCATTGGCAAAGATATTTATGTTGCAATATAGGAGTTCAATTTTATGCTTTGATGATTATAAATATTATTAGATAAATCGTTTATTATTCATTATTTATATATTAGATATTTTTCTTGTATGTCACTGACGATTTCAGAAATAACATACACCGAATAGCATTGAAAAATCAAGATAGCGCAGGGTTAGTGTATATTTGGGAGACTTTGTACTTTTTTTTAATCATTATTTGCATTAGGTTTCTATTGGCTAAAAATCGTGCGCACACACACAAGATGGAGTAAAATTTAATATTTGAATTTTTTTAATTAATCGTGTTATATGATCTTTTCAAACAGAAATTAGTTTTAAATATTTAATTATATGAGATTAATAAAATTGGATTATAACTAATAGTATTGTACTATCAAAAATCGTATAGGACTAGTTATTTTGATAAAATCTCGGCGTCTAATCTATGTTACTTAAATTAGGCAAATTAGAATCTTGAAATTTGAACTAATCGTATTGTACAATCGAGTTCATAGTGTATGATTATTAATTAAAGTTGTATAGTTTAATCTCATAGATTAAGAAATTAAATCAGGATCTAATCATCATTAATGATCATACAATCTAATCCACTCGAGATTTTAATGGATGAATCTTGGTTCATCTTAGACGATCTGTGATTCGATATAATTAATCTTAGTGGACGATTGTGCATCATATGGGACGATTTTCAATGGAACTGAACTAATTGTACTATACGATATGTGAATCGTATTATATTATTAAAGGCTGAAATTTCAAAATTAAGATTTTTTAAGATACCACTATATAAACTCATCATATGTTGTTTTCTTCTTGGGAGAGAGCTTTGGACCACTTCACAAGGGAGAGAGATAAGTTGACGTTGAGAAAGACAGTTTTCCTTAAGGGAGTCAAAGGGTCTGAGAGGATTTCATATGATTGCTCAAGCTAGCCTGCACCTTAGGTCCTCTTATTATGTTTGGTGGAGCTCTTGGAGAAGAGTTCTAGGAAATAAAGTCTTTTGGTCAAAGACTTGCTAACCAAGGAGGCTAGGGATCGGAATCTCCATTGGGTCAAGAGGAAAAAGGAGGGATCGACATCTTTAATGGGCCGGGAGGTGAAATGAGGGATCGGCATCTCTATCGGGCCGAATGGCAGAAGGAGGGATGGCATCTCTGTTGTAGTAAAGAGTTGAAGGAGGGAGCGGCCTCTTCGCTATAGTGAGGAGCTAAAGGAGGAATAGCATTTATACCAGGCCAAGAGGTGGAAGGAGAGAGATTTTTTTGAGTCAATAAATGTCATTCTCTATTTGGTAAAGGAGAATGGCTTCTCTGTCTAGCTGTGGACTAAAAAAGAGTCACTAGTAATGTAATATCCAATAAGATGGACCTTTGAGGAGTGCATGTAGTTTAATTTCAACTAAACCACTATAAATTTTATTTGTGTACTATTTACTTTCTTCTAATTTATTTTCCTATACTTTAGGTTACTTTTGTTTATTTTTGTGAAAATTTTTTGGGTGATAAATCTCTTATTGAAATATTGTCGTGAAATAAAAAACAAAAATTATATTTATTTTCTAAAAATTTAAAAATAAAATATTATTCTCTTTGGTTTCTGTTTGAATTTTTTATTTTCTTAAATGCTTTTGTAGATCTCTTTTTTAATATTAAGCAAAAGATTTTTAAAATACCAAATACCCCCCCCCCCCCCCCCCCCCCTCCCCCGCACCCCCCCACTCCCCCCCCCCCCATGCATGGAATACTATAAGCACTTTTTAAGTGGTATCAGAGATGAGTTTTCACTTTTAGGTTTAAACTGCTTAAGTATATCCACATACACACTTTCATAATCGTAACACTTTGAAGGGTATTATATTACCTAACCACCACTTTTTATAACATTCCTTTAGATTTTTGGATAATATGTAAGTCCACTTTTCTGTAATCGATAGATCTTCGTATGTAGTATATGATACTAATTGACTATGTTTTACTGTTTAGAATTGTAAATATAGTTGAAATAGATATTCATTTTACTGAATAGTCCATAGAAGATCATGATTTAGTGTAATTTAATTCCTTTTTTTGTGCTTTAAAAACCAAGGATTATATATGCGTTTCAACTTTTACTAGTGGTAAAATTATTTGGGATAGACTTTACATAACATATGAATGAATTAGTGAAGTGAAACAATTACACATCAATTTATTGTTGTACGATTACAAACTTTTTCCGCATGCAATATTATTAATCAATTTCTGACATGTATATCAAGTTTACAAAAATCATTACATGCTTTGGATAGAAAAGTTCCTAGCTCTTAAAAAGTTAATAAAATCTTACGTTGTTTACCTGAATCTTGGGATGAAAAAGTTACTATGATTATTGAATCAAAAGATTTAAATTCTTATTCTATTGATAATTTACTTTGCTCCTTGATTGCTTACGAGCAAAATGTGAGTCAAAGACATATAGATGTTGGTGAATGGAAAAAAGGAGAAGGCAATTGTATTGAATGTTGACAATATGGATTGTTTTTAGTTAAGTTCATATGAAAATGAAGAGATATCACTAATGACTAGATAATTCAATTTTTTCCTAAAACGCTAGTAGAAGCGCCACTTTGACAAATAATGAGATAAGAACACAAAGTCAAATAAGTTTTATACCAATGTTGTTCGCTATGAATGCAAAAAAACAAGCCATATCCAATCTAAATACCCAAACATCGAGAGTCGAATGAAGGAAAAAAGGCAATGTGATGAAGGGAAGCAAAAAATTTCAGAAGGCTTTTTGAAATTCTTATTCATACTCATCAAAGACAAAAGCTGAGAAGGATGTAACCAATTTATGTCTCATGACAAAAAGTTGCATTGGTGACTCAGACAGCAAAATATTGCACGATTCCTATAAAAAAATTAATAAAGCAGCATTCACATTTTCTTGTATGAATACCCCATCGTACTGTACAAATGACATGACAATAATTATTCGATAAATTTCAATTTATTTGGAATGAACCTTAATAATATATTATATTATATGAACACTTGTTCTTATTGGATGATTTATTCAGCCAACAGTCATATAGTTGACTGATTAGAATAAAAGATAAAAATCATATTGTACGATTCTTGATCATACTGAATGATTTGACCAAGTCTTGATACAAGTCAGACATAATGATTAGGATTCTTTTATTTGTGTTATATGATGTAGATTATACTATATGATATGAATGGGTCTTTAAATAGAGGTAAATTTATTCATTTTAAACACACACCTCTTTATTCTATACCTTCCTTCCCTTGAGTCCTTGTCCTTAATACTCTCGATGGCTAGCAAGAGAGTCTGACTTCTCCTAATGAATTTTGGTCGATCCTAGGTTGACAATTTATTACAATCAACAGATGATGAATATTGACCTTACTTTTGCCTAAGGTCAATCAAACACTCAAACCCTAAATCAAAACCAATTGGCTCAGTACAATGTTCTATATAGTACACTAACTCCTTAACTTCAATCATTATTTAAATTTCACCATTAGGAGCTTCGTACATAATGTCTATCAATATTGGTTTCCTAACCATTGCTTGACCCATTTGACTCAATTGAGCTAGCTCAACATAGTCCAATTGATTAAACATCTTGATGTATTTAATTATAAATCCCAATTCACATCTGAACTTTACCAAATCATTTTAATATAACTCCTCATGGATTGAGCATGCTTGGCCAACCTACCCAATCAATAGTTGACTTTGTTAACTCCACCTTAAGTTGGTCAAACCCATCTGATTTTGGTTAAGCATCCAATTACCAACTAATCAAATCCATCAAACCCTTAAATCCAAATCTCTTTATATTTTTTATGAGTTAAGATTAAGAGTTTAATAAAGGATGTTAAGCCTACATGAACTGTCCTTAGGCACACCAAGAGGGGGGTGAATTAGTGAATTTAAAAACTAATTCCTTACTTCAAAATACAACACTTATATTTTTTATTTTTTCAGTAATTAAAAAAATAACTATTCTTAATGTGAAAGTGAATAATTTTATCAAAAAGTTATAATAATAATGATGATATTTTAATCAATAGAATGAAGCATTAATAACTAATTTTTACCAAGAAATTATTATAAAAATAAAATGCAAAAAATAAGAAATCAAAATTAGCACACCATAATTTTATAGTGGTTCGGTCAAACAGTGAACTACGTCCACTCCCCAGAGTCATCCTCTCTAAGTAATGCACTAAACTTTATTGTCTCTCCTTTAGCCCCCACAGCTAAGTGAAGAAACCCTTACAATCTTTTCACTAACCCGGTGCTGCATAGAACATTGACCTCCTTTCTAACCTTCCAAGTGACAACAGAGAACTATGACCTCTTTTCTCACCCTCCTGGTGATGATAGAGAACCAATAACTCCTTTCTCACCCTCTTGGTAATGGTAGAGAACCACGACCTCCTTTCTCACCATCCTGGTGATGGCAAAGAACAACGACTTTGAGCTGTAGAACTTCTTCCCAAAGACACCTAAGAAATCTTGACAAACACTTGGAGGAAATAAGGCAAGACACTTGCTTGGAGCAATTGTGTAAACCCCACACACTACTTCTCCCTTACGCAAAAGATCTCCCCTTCTTCTTCCCAAAGCTCTCCTAGATTCCCTTCTCTAAGCTCTCTCTCTCAAGAACACTCAGTAGCCAAAGACCTGAAATAAGTCTAATTTGAGAGATTAAATACATGGCCTCACAAAAGGCCCTAAAATAGAATTTTGGTGACTCTGATCTTATAGTACAATCTAAGATCCTATGGTATGATTAGTTCAGAGTATACAATCTAAGATCGTATACTCTGATCATATAGTACTGTGTGAAGTGTTACAACTCAGGCTTCTGAGTTTATGATTTTGATGATAACAAATAATAGTAATTAATCTTTTATTTCTCATAGTATTTGCAGTGCATATTTATTTGTATGTTTATTAATATTTCAGGTACACCATGCACGTTTCTTTGAAGATTCAAGACTCAAGATTGTGTATAATTGGTTATATTAAATAAGTCTATAATTTATATTTCTTGAGTCAAGTCATATAATGATGTATGTTAGTTTATTGATTGTGCACACATACAGAGGGAGTAAAAAATGATTTTAAATATTTTAATTTTTATATACATTGTACTGTACGATCTATATAGTGCTGTACGATCTAGTGTAATAGAAATTAATTAAAATATTTTATTTTCCAGAAGAAAAAAAATATATTTAAAATATAACTAATCGTACTATATGAACACCACATCGTACTGTACAATCTGTTATAATTAGAATGCCCGTCGTTCATTAAATTAGGCAAAATTTTGAATTTAAAAAGTTGTTCTAATCGTACTATATGATTATGATCATACTGTATGATGTTTAAAATATTGCCTTATTTAATCCTATGATTAGTCAATCAAAATGGCTTAATTTTGATATTTTGATTGTACTGTACAAACTGGATCATATTGTACGATCAATAGAGATGATTTTGGCTATCCTATGCTTCATCCTAGATGAACTACGTTTTTTGAACTATTCATACAACACATCGTACCAGGAATTATACAATACGAACAAGCAATTAAACTGTTCGTACAATACTAACTGGACATTGTACAATACTAACAGGTCAATTTCTTCACATCGTACTAGATGATCTTGTGATCGTACTGTACGATCTTTGGCGACTAAATTATTTTTTTTAGGGTTTTTTTAGCCCTCTATTTAATCACTCTAATAAGACTTTGTAAGAGTTTTTTGGCATCCATTGAAACTTCATTTTTTTGGAGAAAACTTGAAGAGAGGACTTGAAATGAAGAGAGGAAAGGGTGGAGTTTGAGAGAGGGAGAAGATCCTTAGAGGGGGTTTCAAGGGAGTGTGAAGGAGATTTCACATGGTTGCTTCGGGAAGCTTGCACCTCAGTACTATCAAATTCAAGGTTCGTCTTGAGGAAAGTTTTGAGAAGAAGAATATCTCTTTGGGGTCAAAGGACCCGGCTCCTCTGCCGCACTAGGAAAAGTGGAAGTGATTTTGTAAGGACTTCTCCACCTTGCCGAGGGGGTAAAAGGAGAATCACTAAAGGTTTAGTGTAACACTCAGAGGGCTCCTTCGGGGATTGGACGTAGGTCATGGTTTGACCGAATCATTATAAATCGGTGTGTTCTTTCCTTTATTATTTTCGCATTCATTTTTGTTACAATTAATTACGTGAGTGAAATTGATAATTTATCTTTTTATCATGAATGTAATTTGCTTCAGCATCAAGTTATGAAAGATATTTCTTTTCATTAAAGTTTTTAGAATATCCATTTCACACCCTTCTTAGTGCATCTTGTAATTTCACGAAGAATAAGGCATTATACGATCAGTTCAATAAATTGTGTTGATCATACAACATGATTTGAGAATCGTCTAATATGATTAGCTCAAATAACTTGTATTATTGCATTGTATGATTGATGATAATAAAATATCATCCCATGTAAAGATTAGGTCATACAGTATAATGGGGTTTAATCATCATGTACGATCTGATTGGATGAATTATCCAAAATTATTTCCCTAATTATATGATTAATTTAGGCAAGTTTAATTTCATCATACAATATAAATGATACAGATCGTATAGTATCATTAGTATAAATTTTGAATTTCAAAATATTGCCTAAATTGTGATTATCGGGAGGGATTTAGATTTCAACTAATCACCATCTAGGATCTGGATCACATAGTATGATTAGTTTAAATTACTTTAATTAACATAATCAGTCATTTTAAATGATTTTATGATTAGCTGATTATATAGTATAATATGGATATTACAGTACAATTAATTAAAAAAATTGACCTTCTAATTTTGTCACTATCTCACTCCCTTGAGTGTGTGTGTGCATGGTCGCCAAGTTTAGTATCCACCAAATACATAATTTTGACTAAAAAATAAAAATAAGAAAATAAAAAATATAGACTCTTCAAGATACTTTAACCCTATTCTACCCAGTCTTGAATTGAACAATTATGCATAGTGTACGATGGACCTAAAATGTTAGTGTATAAAACAATAAATATACAATAATAGCAATTAGCTGGACATAGCATAGTAAAGAATCCAAAAAATATTTATTATCATTAAAATCACACGATTTGGGTCCAAATTTGCAACTAAGATTATGGAAGACCACCTTTGACCATGTTGACTTGGTTAACCTATTTAATATAGACTCTTGTGTAGTGAATGATACATTATTTTTTTCAATATATCCTACTCTTCCTTTAATGCATATAATGACCATGTGTGTAGTTAATATCTAGTATAATGTATGGACTTGACAGAGGAATGTTGAAATAATATTATTGGCATGCTTAGATATAGGATATTTAATATTCCATGTTTTATGGAGATAGAAAAACTTTAGGAAGGCTATAAACCTTTCTTTAACCCCTACAAGCTCGACAGAGATTTAGAGATGCATATGCTCTGATCTACATCTAAAAAGTGAGCCTCATTAGGAAAACTATATTATTTATATACATTAGTCCAAAAAACTTTATTTTTATAAGCGTCAAAACCTCCTTGCAAGTTTTTATTTTAGTGACAAAAATTCAAAAAAAATCATTTTTAGTTTTTATATGATAAATTATACATTTAGATTAAATAGTACTTGTTTAATTGCAATTAAGTAGAACACTTTCTCATGGGATCGATACTCTACTATATCACTTTATTACTTGATTCGGCATATATACTTGCATATTTTAGTGGGCTTTCAATTAATTTTATATCAAAGAAAATCTAAGCATATTTCAACTCAACAAGTCACACCCTAGCCCACTGAAATTAAGTTTTTCGCTTCATTGCTAGAGAAGTAACATGCGTATTATAATTTTAATTATATTTTTGAAAGAAGTGCATATTTAAACTTGCTTGTATTGTGTATCTTTATTCTATTTGATAAAACTTTTGGAAAAGCAAAAAAAAAAATATTGATTATTTAGCTTGTGATTTTTATTTTTGTTATTTCATCATTATTGCATGCTTAGTAGATGCAGTAAGGAGCTCTTATTATTTGACTCTAAGTTATAAATGAAATTTATAAAAATTTAAAAATTAAAAGATTTTAAAAATATTTGACCCAGTGTAAGAGCAGAACCATTCTAGACCTCTTAAAAAGTTCCTAACGTTACCGTGGAAGGAATCCATCAGATTATCAATAAACCTACTATCCAGACCAATAACTTTAAACTGAAACCTATCATAATTAAAATGATTCAAAACTCTCAATTTAGGGAAACTCCTATTGATGATACTAACCTGCATTTAGCAAGTTTCTTAGGAATATGTGTAATAATTAAGTATATTAGTGTTAGTAATGATGTTATTAGACATGGATTATTTCCATTTTCTTTAAGGGACAAAGCTAAGATGTGGTTGAATTCTTTATCCACATGCTCTATAATCGCCTAGAATGAGTTGGCCATAAATTCTTTGCTAAGTATTTCCCACCTTCAAAAATTGCTAAAGGTAGAATGATATCACATCTTTTACTCAGTTTAAGGGAGAATCAATTTTATAAAAAATGGGAAAAATTTAAAGAAATGCATATGAAATGCCCTCACCATGCTTTACCTAATTGATTGGTTATTCATAATTTTTATTATGAATTAGTAGGACCCCTTAGATTAATCATAGATGCTACAACTGGAGGATCTTTATTGTCTAAGCCAATTGAGAAAGCATATGAACTTATACAGAAAATAGCTAGAAATAATTTCCAGTGGCCTACTAATAGGGTGAATTCTAAGGGAGTAAATATAGTTTATAAATTAGATTATTAGTTAATTCTTATAGCTAAAGTGTTGTAATTTCAAAGAATAGGATGCTATTGGAGTTCATTCAGGATTAGGATCAGGATCATAAATGATAATCCCTAATCTAATATATATAACCCCAATTTGGGTTAATCACCCTAATTTTAATTGGTCTAATAATATTGTTGGCGGTAATAATTAGAAGAATTTAGGATAATTTACTCGAGGAGAAAATTAAAATAATCCTTAGCAACTTAAAGTGAATCCTATACGCTCTTATCCATTAGGATTTAATCAAAACAATTAGTTTTGGAATAGGAGGATAGCTTTGGAAGAGGCAGTGATTCAATTGGAAACTCAGTTGCAAAGTCATGTTGCTTCAATAAAATTTTTTTAACTTAATTAGAACATCTTAGAATCTCTTTTAGTAGTAGAACCCTTTGCCCAGTAATACTGTAGCTAACACCAAAGAAAAGAGAAGGGTCATAATGGAAATTACTTGAGGAGTAGTAGTGATGTACCCTACCAAAAATGATAAATCTATGCAAGTTTGGCTAAATATTATAAATTTATTGTTGTATTGAAAGGCAGCCCAATTCTTTTTGGTGTTTTTATTTTTTGAGTTATGTTTTTTATTTATGTTTCTATCTTTTGTAATATTTGAATGTGGTGTATTATTATTTTTTTATTAAATTCTTGATTTTGATTAAGTTATGATATGATTCCTAAGAAAAAATATTTGTTGTGCTAGAAATTGAACTAGCATCGCAATGGTAGGCTTTGAAGCGCAATGACATTTTCTTGTTAAGCGTCGTGGCATTCAAAACTAGCATCACAGTGCTAAGATCTCAGGAAAATTTAATGGATTACATTGCGGTAACACTATATTCGTGAACATCGTAGTGCTTTGATACCTTCTAGAGTACCTCAGTGTTATCTTTTCAAGTGTTGTGTTGCTAGGTCCATTGTTTCTATAGTTTTTATTACAATTTAGTTAATTAATTGTACTATTATAAATTTTTATTATAATAGTTTGGTAAGAGTTGCTATACTATTACAAATGCAGTAGTAATAACTAAAAAATATCATTAATTTAGTTAAAGCTCTACAGTGCTTGTACATTTTAAACACCACAGCAATTACGCCATAAAAAAGCTGATGCTTTGATTTTTAATGTGAGCACTGCAACTCCACATGGCCTACATTATTGTAGCATTTATCAGTGTGACTTATTTATTGGTTTCTGCTTATAAGATCCGCACTGCTGAAAGCTTCTATGTCACATTGCTCAGTTTGTTTATAAACAAGAACCCATGATTTTTAGTTGTTTCACTACATTTGCACTCTTCATTTATCTTTTAGCTTTTCCTTTTTAGCATTCCCTTGTGTGTAATGGCCCCTAAGATATTTGGTAACAAGTAATTTTTCTCTTCTTATGATAAGAGTAAATTCATATCTATTGAGGTTGAGCAGATATTTTTTGAGTTGATAATGAATAAGCAGTTTATCCCTGAGTGAGGCTTTCGAAACCTAAGTATCCCAATCATGCAAACCATGGTAAATTGGTGTTAGGAGCATTTATGTGAGGAGTGCTATGCCTCCATTATTAATGTGGTAAGATAATTCTTTGCCAAAGGGAAGGAAGTAGTAGAAAATTAGTGTTATATGAAGGGTAAGTGGGTACCTTTTGATTTTGTTTCTTTTAATTTCCTCTATAAGCTTAAAGATTTTGAATTTGATGAGTATAGAACTTTCTTTGGAAACCCCATTAATCCTGTGAAATATTAAGAGTATTGTGTGGATCTAATAGTAGAGTGAGTTGGAAGAGGAAAGAAAACAAGATTATCAATTTTCCTACGTCCATTCTCACTCATACTTCTAAGGCTTGACATTATTTCATTTCCGCTCATTTTTTACTAAGTAGAAACATTAGTGAAGTAACCCGAGACCATGCTCTACTTAACTATACTAATCAGGTAGGTTACTCAATAGATGTAGGAGAGCTTATCTTCTCTTATTTGAATTATATCATCAAGGGTACTACTTTTGTGGGTTTTGGACACCCTATCTAATTTATGCCTTGTATGTTAATGTTGGTGTGAGGGAGGTCCATTTTTTATTTCCTCTCTTACCAAAAAGAAAATTTGGGTTTTAAAAAGACAAGAGGATATTGATCTTTGAACATCTAATAGGCCTGCAGTAGTAGTGAAAGTAGGAGTTCTAGGACTCCTAAATCATTAGGAGAGTAGGTGGTAAATTTGTGATAATTCTAAGGAGTGGCAAGATGAGATGAAAATGATGGTTTCTCATTACATAGACTATTGGTAGAAGAACTACCATTATACTTTTAAATTCAATAATACTTTAGGTATTATGTTAAGGCATAGTTTATTTATTGAGCACCCTAATCAGTTGTAGTACCCTCATGCTCCCACTTATGATCCTTTTCTTTAGCATCCATCAGATAGAGATGATGATGATGTTGAGGAAGACCCTAATTCTAGTTGATGTTGATGGCCATTGTTTTCTTTTTTTTTTTATGTTCTTTTCTTCTTTTTTTTTTTTTTTTTTTTTTTTTTTTTTTTTTTTTTTTTTTTTTTTTTTTTTTGAGAGAGTGATGGTTGTAGAAACTTTTGTTTATAGCTATTTTAAATATTATTATTTCTTCATTTATTTTTCTTGGGAGAGATCCTAGTGATATTTTGATGTGGTGATATATTGTGATGTTTTGTGATGGACATAAGAGCCATTATGAGTTATGAGTTTGATCATGAGAGTGATGCATCAGGCACTAGTATATTTCTTTTCTATTTTTGGTAGATTGTACTCATTTCTTTGACCTTTATATCATTCATAAATAAGGCATATTTTATCTCATAATAGCTTTTGTTTATTCTATTGTAATGTGTGGTTCTATTATTTACATTTAATTAAATTCCTTTAAGTTTAAATTGTTGTACATTATCCTCTATAGATACTTAGAGATTTTGATTAATTTTTTAGCCAAAATAAAAATTATAATTAAAAAATGTAAAATTAGGATATTAAAAAATCCTAAATATTAGTTTTAATGGAAATCATATAATGCTTCATAATTTGAAAATATTAACTATTAACTAATATTGATCACTTAAGCTATTGACTTGATTAGAATTTTGAAACTATAACACTATTGCATTGTCCACTAAATTGAAAAATGATAATTAGGTTTGAGGAAAAGATATGGGTAGCTTAAATTATGAAAGTAATAGTAAACTTGAAAATTGAATTAGCTATGTTATTAATCCTTAATTATATCAGTTTGAGTTGCAGAAGGATGAAAGTAAATCTAATATTCAAAATTATTAAATATGTACTCCATAAAGTATAAAAGAATGAAATTCATGAAAAAAATTTAAAGACATGTGAAAAAGAGAAAGACGAGTACATCTAAAAATTGATATCGATTGAAGCTTTTCGAATGCATTGTAATTCTTAAATAAGAAAAAAAAGACAAAATAAATAAACTAGTACATATAATGGTGCACTAATGAGCTTCCAATTTACCTGCTAGTATAACTAATCCCTAAGTTATATTAATAATTACTAAATTAAGGAGTCAGTTTTACACTTACAAACTTAGTGGATAGATTTAATACAAGTAATAACAAGGGTAACTGATTGGGATAATTGTTATGACTTCTTAAAATTCAAATTATAACTTTGTTAATTTTAAATTACTTCTAGATTATGATGTATTATCTTATACTTTAATAATTCTAAATTAACAATTTTTTACTTTGGCTATTAAGTGATAAATAAGTAAGTTTTAGTATGCTTGAGGACAAACAAGAGTTTAAGTTATGGGAAATTTTATTAAGTGTAAATTATGTATTATTTATTGTATTTAAATTAAATAAAAATTTATTATTTTAGTAGCGTTTATGAAAGAAATATATAGGAAAAGATAAAAATAACAAGTGTTGAATAGTACCGCTAGACCATTATCCGAAGCGCCATAGCACATGCTTTTAAAGCACCCTGATGCCATATTCTAACATGGCAACATCAGGTTTTCTATTTTCACGTGCTATGGAGACACCAAGGGTAGCATTGCAGTGTAACATAGCATCACTTCACCAAACATTTAACATGCAATACCATAGCCTTGGAGAAATAAGCGCAAGAGTGCTGCACCTTGCAACATCTTAGTATTAAAATTCAAATTCAATCACCATAATGCTCAAATTCTTGAGCACCCTGGAGGAGTAGTTTCCAACATAAGGAGCCATGTCAACTCAGCCAAAAAATTTGTCATTTCAAGCATTAATCATGCTAGGTCAATCCACACTGCAATGGAGCCTTACAATGAAAAGGCGCTTGTTTTATACCACTATGACACCACCTTGCGGAGGTTCGTGATGCTTGAATGCATCCCTGTACTTATTATAAATAAATTTTAAATTCTATTATTTTGGGAGTTTTATCACTTGAGCAAATTTCTATAATTTTAAGTGCATTTCCTTAGTTTCCCCTTAGAGTAAAGTCTAAGGGAAGCAAGGGAAGTGAATGATACTTTCATTGTGCAGATCTTAACCTATTTGTGTAAGTAACTTTGTGGTTAAAGGAAGAAAGAGTATGGAGAAGATCATTTGATCCTTTCGAATAATAATTTTCTTATTACTTCTCTTGTATCCCTTCTTTTAATGAATAAAATGAAAATGAATTTGATTGTTAAATCTTTGATGCTTGGATAATTATCTAATTTTGGGCTAATGATGTAAAATGTATAACAAGTATTAATGTTGACTCTTGTGCCTTGAATGATACATTGATGTTTTCAATAATACCCGCTCTTCCTTTAATGCATATAATGACCATATGTGTAATTATTATCTAGTGTAATGTATAGAAGCGATGGAGGAATGCTATAATAATTATGAGTGCTAAAATTGAATATTGGCATGCCTAGACATAGAATGTCTAATATTCCAAGTTCTATGAAGATAAAAAAAATATAGGAAAGTCATAAATCTTTCTTTTCATCCATATAAGCTCGATAGGGATCTTGGGATGCATATGCTTTTATCCACATCTAAAAAAATGAGAGTCTCATTAGTAAAATTATGTTATTTACATGCATTAGTCCAGAACACTTTATTTCTATAAGTATAAAAAATTCCTTTCAAGTTTTCCTGTGTGTGACAAAATCTTAAAAACATCTTTTTTACTTTTAGTACAACAAATTATCCATTTAAATTAAATAGTAGTAGTTTAATTATAATTAAGCAGAATACTTTCCCATAGGATCAACACTCTATTATATCACTTTATTACTTTATTTTGCATATATACTTTCATATTTTAGTGGTTTCATTAATTTTATACCAAAGAAAACATAAGTATATTTTAACTCAACAAATTATATCCAAGCCTACTACAATCAATGGGAAATTTCATGTCATATAAAACTTAAGCTTATTCATATTCATACATACACTATTCACCAGTGTAACAATAATAAGCATATTACAAGCCACATCGCACATGCAGCCCACACCCATTGCCCATCAAGTTTTTGGTGTCTTTTTCAGAGAAGTAACATTCATATTACAATTTCAAACTATATTATTGAAACTAGTGCATATTTAGACATACTTTTATCCACTTAAGCTTATTGCATGCTTAGTAGATCTAATAAGAAACCCTTATTATTTGATTCTGATATAGAAATGACCGTTATAAATATCTAAAAAAAAAAAAAAAGATTTTAAAGATTTCTAAACCAATACAAGATCAGGACCACTCTTGACCTCTTAGGGAGTATGTCAATCTTGTAGTATAAGAAATCCAACATAGTATTAATAAACCTACCATCCAGATCGAGGTAAAACCATCCATAATTTAGATGGTTTAAAATTCCCAATTTGGGGGAACTCTTGTTACGAATCTAAACCTATATTTAGCTAGCTTATTAGAAATTTGTGTAACATTAAAGTATAATGGTGGTAGTGATGATGCTATTAGATTTCTTGTATTTTTATTTTCTTTAATGGTAAAGCTAAGATGTAGTTGAATTCTTTACCCATAGGCTCTATAAACTCTCGGATTGAGTTGGCACATAAATTTCCAGTTAAGTATTTCTCACCTTTAAAAATTACAAAGCTTAGAAATGATATCACATACTTTTCCCATTTTTAAGGAAAGCCAATTTATGAAAGTTGGGAGAGATTAAGGAAATGCCCTCTCCATGCTTTACATGATTAGTTAGTTATTCAAACTTTTTATAATAGAGTGATAGAATCTGTTAGGTTGATTATATATGCAACAATTGTAGGATCTTTAATGTCTAAACCATTTCATAAAGCCTATGAATTAATTGAGAAAATGACTATACATAATTTCTAGTGGCCTTCTGATAGGGTGAATTCTAAGAGAGTAACTTGTGCTTATGAATTTGATTATTTAACTATGTAGCTATAATTTCTAAGAAAATGGACACTTTTGAAGTTAGTTCTATACAAAGATCATCTATGCATTTGGAAAAAGTAGGATTTGAATTTTATTGATGATAGCAATGCTCCAGGGATTATGAAATTGAATTTAATTGGAAGATAAAATAATCCTTTTTCCAATACATTAAATCTTGGTTGGAAGAACCATCCTATTTTTAGTCGATCTAATAATAATATAGGTGATAATAATTATTGGAATGTATGTCAATCTAATCAAGGAGAAAACTAAAATAATCTTTAAAAAACTGTAGTAAATCCTAGACCTTCTTTCCTACAAAATTTAGTTAGGAAAGAAAGAAAGACAACTTTGGAAGAGATTTTTATTTAGTTAGTAACCCAATTGCAAAGTCAGTCCACTTCAATAAACATTTTGAAAAATTAATTTGGATAGCTTGCAATCTATTTTAGTAGTACACCTCATGAAACTTTACCTAGTAATACTCAAATTAATCCAAAGGAAAAAAAACAAAAGAGCATAGTGGAGATCCCTTGAGAAGTGGTGCTAATTTATTACAACCAAAACAACATATCTTGAAAAGTATAGCTAAAAACTATAAATTTAGTGTTATTTGGGAGAGGGGGGGGGGGGTTAACACAATCTTTTTCTTTGTTATATATTTTATTTATAGTTTGTTATTATTTGTGAAATTCTTATTATGAATTTTGACTAAATTATGAAAGTTTCATGAGAAAAAATGTTATGCTAAAAAATTGAACTAGCACTACAACGTTTACCCCATAATGTTATTGCAGTTTAAAAATAATATTGCAGCACTGGACTTTTTAGAAAATTTTTCTATATTGCACCAATGTAGCATTGTTCCTTTGAATGCCACAACTTTATTAAGCCTTACAGAGAACCTCAACAGTATACTTTCAAGCACTGGAATATTTGGTTTTTTATTTTTACAGTAATGATGTAGTGTAGTCAATATTTCATACACTACAACTTATTCATTATGATGTTTTATTGAGCATCGTAATGCTTTGCCACCACCACAGTACTAGGTAAAATATACTATTATGTTAGTTAAAACACCATGATGATGGTCTGTATTAGTGCCATAATGCTCGAAAGCACCATAACATTTTCCTAGTCCAAAAGTGGGAATTTCATTTTCCAAGGTCTTTACCACAGCACCACATGTTTCACACCACTGTAGTGTTTGTCAATTTGACCAATTATTATTTTTTAAGTTTATAAAAATTGTGCCACTAATCTCTTGAGTGTTACATCGCTCATGTTGTTTATAAATAGAATGTGCATTTTTTAGATTCTCTCTGCTATATTTTTACTTTCAAAGTATTGCATTTTTCTTATTGCTTGTGCTTTGAGAGATGTAACCCCCTAAAAATTTTGGTAGCAAGAAGTATGCTTCAACATATTTTGATAAGAGAAGATTCATATTTATTGAGGCTGAGCAAATGTATGGGGTGACAGTGGTAACCAAGCAGTTAATCCTCTAGTGAGGCTTTTAAAACTAGAGTGGTCAAGTAATACAGATGATAGTAAACTAGTGTTGGGAGCTTTTGTGTGAAGAATCCCATTTTGTGGTGGTTAATATAGTGAGATATTTTTTTACTAATGGGAAAGAGGTTGTGGACAATAGGTACTATGTGAGAGGCAAGTTGCTACCATTTGATCTAGTAAATATTAATCATCTGTATAAACTAAAGGATTTTTAATTTGATGAGTATTCCCCTTTTAGTCTATCCCCCATAGATTCTAATGAATTGCTAACAGTTTTGTGTGAGCCTTATAGTGGGGAAATGTGGAATAAGAGGGAGGACAAAATTTATTAATTTTCTTGTATCTTGCTTAATTTCAGTTTTCAAAGCTTGGCACTATTTTATTCTACTTGCTTATTACCAAGTAAAAAATTAGTGAGGTAACTAAAGATCAAGCTTTGCTCAACTAAGTTATTCTGGTTGGTTAGATTATAGATGTTTGAAAACTTATTTTCCCTTTTTTAAATTACATCATCAAAGGAACTACTCCTCTTGGTTAGGGCCATCCTTATTTAATTTATACTTTGTGTAAAAATGTTGGTGTGAGGGAAGATCATAGTGAAGAATAGCTTTTTCCCATTTTTCCCTCATTAAATGAAAATTTTTTATCTTTAAAAGATTAGGTGTAGAGGAGGGTTGACTCGGTGAGCACAGGATGACCAGTAGGCCTAGCAGTAGTAGGAGTTCTAGGACTCTTAAATATTTAGTTGAGCAAGCGGCCGAGTTGATAAAGCATATGGAGGGCGTGACTGATTTCTGTCAAGAGAGTAGGGAATGGAAAGCTCATTACTTGGGTGTAAAGGAAAAATATTACCACTACAAAGTTGAATTTAATGAGGCTTTTATGGGAATGTTTTGGAGAAGCCCCTTTGTGGAGAATCCAAACTAACTGCATTTCCCTATAGCTCCAGAATGATAGTATTTTATTTGGACTAGGCTTGATGTTGATGATGATGATGAGGAGGAGGATCAAGATTTAGAATAATGGGCTTTTTTTTTCTTGTTATGGTTATTCATGATAGGCTTGAGTGAGAAAGCTGAAAGAGTTTGTATTACTACAATTATTTGTAGCTTGTTTTTCTTTTATTTCTCTTTTAGTTCTTTTTCTTAGGGGGGATCCCCATGATGTTGTGATTATGATGTTATTTTATGGATATGAGTGCAATTTGCTATTTTGATGAGAGTAGAGACTAAATGCCTTGGATATAGAAGGATTAGGAGGAAAGTGCTTAATGCATGCACTTGTTATCTTATTCTATTTTCTTTTTATAGTTGTGTTACATTGCCCATGAACTTTTTATAATTCAACAAAATTGCAAGTAATCTTTTATTTTTTTTTTATGTTCCTACTATTGTGTATATTATTTTGTTATGTCATTTACATTTAGTTTAATTTCTAGTTTATGCTTAATTTTTGGCCATTTGCTATTTTGTTGAGGGTAGAGACTATATGCCTTGAATAGAGAAGGATTAGGAGGAAAGTGCTTAATGCACTTGTTATCTTATTCTATTTTCTTTTTATAGTTGTGTTACATTGCCCATGAACTTTTTACAATTCAACAAAAAATCAAGTAATCTTTTATTTTATTTTTTTATGTTCCTACTATTGTGTATATAATTTTGTTATGTCATTTACATTTAGTTTAATTTCTAGTTTATGCTTAATTTTTGAAAATTATCCTCTACATAATGCTTGCACTTTGATTGTTTACTTAGCAAAAAAATAGTAATTAAAAATTATATAAAATTAAGAGAATAATAAATCTTTAGATGATAATTTGAATGAACAAAGCATAGCTATTCATAATTTTTAAAATCTTATTAATTAACTAAGGAAGATGATTTTAGTCATTGACTTGTCTTGAACTTAGAATTTATACAATCTTGCACTAACTATTGAATTTTAGAATGAATAATTAAGTTTTGGAAAGGAAGTGTGCACTTTAAATTATGAAGATCATGGTAAACTTAAATATGGCATTAGTGTTTTTACTAAATCCTTTCATAAAATCAATTAGGGTTGTTGGAGGGATGAAAACAAACTGATATTCAAAATCATACATATGATAGTGCACTAATGAGCTTCTAATATAACTACAAGCATAACAAATATCTAAATAATATATTATTAATTTTTGAACTCAGAAGTCAATCTTAAACATACACTTATAATAGATAAGTTCAATTAAAGCTATAATAAGAATGATTACTTCAACCAATTACTTGTGATTTTTAATATATGCATTACAACTTTGATCATTCAAAATTACTCCTAAAATGTGATGTATTATCTTACATTTTAGTAATTTTAAATTACCAATTTTTATTTGGGTTATTAAATTAATCAATAGGTGATTACACCAGGAGGATAAGCATGAGTTTAAACTGGGGGAAATTTATTAAGTATAAATTAGGTACTCTTTATCATATTTAAATTCAATGAAAATGTATTATATTAGTTGTGTCTGTGAAAGAAATATTCATAAAAGCTAAAAAATTTGTAAGTATTGAACGAGCACCATAGTTGTACAATTATTACTGTTTATAATGCCTCTGTGCATGACTAAGGAGTCATAGTGCTAGCATCTCAGGAGAAATGGTAAATAATTTAGTGCCATGATGGAACCAATGTTAGCGTTGTAGTGCTTTATAGCACTATAACATTAGCAATCTATACTACAACACCTGCGTCTTCGGAATTTGAATTTTGAAGTGTCAATCATTTCAACGCTATAGCATCAGATTGCACATTGAAGCACTACAATGCTCAATTTTTTTAGTGCCATGGTGGAGCTATTTACGAAAGATAGAGCTACACTAAATCAATAAAGTGATTCATCAACTCAACCAATAGACATGTTGAGTCAGCACAGCACTGTAACTGAGAAGGCCTAATAGCATTGAGGTGTTAGTTCAATTATTAATGCTACAGCACCACAATTTTGAGAGCTGCAACACCTAAGACCATTTTTCACTCATTTTAAATAGTTTTTTTTTAGTTCTTTTATTAAAGAGTTATGTCACTTTCAATAGAGTTCTATAATATTCAGTATAGTTCTTTAGTGTCCCCTTAGAGTAAAGTCTAAGAGAGGTTAAGAAACTCCAGAATACTTTCATTAAAGATCTAATCATTTCTTGTATAAGCAGTCTTAATATTAGGGGAGGAATGAGTTTGGAGAAGTCAATTGTACTATCTTGGTGAAATTTATTGTTATTGTTTATCATGTATTATTTCTTCTATGAGTGCAATAAAGATATTTTTTCTTTCTAATTTACCGAATGCCTTTTCTTCTATGAGGGACATTAAAATTATACAAAGATCTTGAAACTCCTTTCTCACACCTACAAGCTCGATAGGATCTAGAGATACATATGCTCTGATAAACATCAAAATTTAAAAGTCACATTAGGTAATTATTATTATTTTGTAAGCATTAATCTAAAATATATTTTAGATATTGGTATTATATCATCTATTTGCATTTTTGATAAGTGATAGAAAATCAAAATGTTTCATTCTTATTCAGTTGGATAAATATGCATCTATAGTACAAAATACTAGTTTGATTGTAATCTAGCATAACACTTTCTCGTGAGATCAACACTCACTCATTCACTTCATTACTTGATCAGCACATATATTGCTTATCTAGTGGGAATTTTCATATTAAAGAAAACCTATGCTTATTCATATTTATACGTATAATGTTCACAAGTGTAGCTATAACAAGCATAATACAAGCCACATCACACACACAACCCATGCTCGTTGCCCATTATTATTCAAAGAGTTCTAAAAAGATAAAGGTGTTCTCTTATAAACATAAGACTAAAAAAGGAAATACTTTTTCTTCCTTTGAGAAGCATTATGTTTTATAGGAGATATAGAGCCAGAAGATAATAAGCAAATATATTTAAACATATATTCATAGGAATAAAAATCCATGCATGTTGTGGTGGAGCTTGTCCACCATACTTTTTAGCTTTATATTCTACATTTAAAATAAATGAATAAAAGATTTATTTATACACTAGATTTCATTCACTTCTTCATGTTAAATGCATAAGATTCATATGAGTGGTAGATTTGCATTAGAGGGTAGCATTCTCATATATTTCTTTTGATGTGTCTGTTCCAAACTTTTTAGGAACATATATGTTAGTTCTACGATGATATGGTAATGGCACCATATACATGAACACCTTTACCCAATCATGCATACAAAAATATATTTTATTTTCTATAATGTAAACTAAACCAAAGCACACAAGCCTACGACAATAGATAGGGGGCCCATGGGGGTTACTTTACTATTCTCTATGGGCTTAAGGACTTTAAGTTGTTAGATATACTTTGAATATTTTAAAATTTTAGTATTAAATAAAAATAATTTAGAGTTTAGGGTGTCTTCGCATCAAATCTACATTACTTAGGTACATTTTACCTGACTCATATTACTAACTCTTATTTAAGATCTTAACTAAAATCTTTGATTTGAGTATTAAAAATTGCTTTCTTACTTACATGCATTTGACATGGAAATCTTGGTTTTAAAATGTGTGCTTAGGTGGTTAGCTAGTAGTGCACTCCAAGTGAGCATAAGCCTGGATGCATTTGCAACATTCAAACTACCTTCCAGGAGGATTATCTCGACTTTCAAATAAGTTTTATGAACTCTAAAATCCTTCCAAAATGACCTATTGAAAACTTTAAATCTTTAATTCAAATCAACTAAAGTTTAAATCTAAAATAATTCTAATCTTCGCTTTAATTAAAAGTTTTCTCTTTAGAGATGTAATTAACTATAGAGGCTTACCTCTATAGGAGCCTAAGAACATAATTCAAAATAAACCCTCTTTTAGTTCATTAGAGTTGGGAAAAAAAATCTATTGAATGCAAACTAAAGCATATTCTTGGTTAATTTCCTTTTCAAAATGATAGTTAAATGTTTATTCTATCTTTTATGATAAATTTAACATTCCTTATGTTGAGTTTGATTATAAGAATAAATTTCGTTTTGCTTTTAAGTCTATAGTGAGGTATTAGTCTATGTTTAAAGATAATATGATGTTATCTTTACAAATTTAACTAAAGAAACATAATGCAAATTAATTGCACATTTATTGGTCCACAATGAAGCTGCATATCACCAATATAAAGCCTCCTAAATCACTTCTTATAGGATCCTAAACAAGGATATCATTCAATATCAAGTACTAGATTTATTTGTCAACACTACATTCTAAACTTTTCTTACCCTTGCATTTCTTTTTCACTCTAAAAAAACTTTTTGAATTTTATGCAAGTCTTAGAATCAACTTCGAATGCACTACTATGTAATCTTACTTTTGTAAACACCATGTAGAAATTATATAACAAGATTTTCATGAACATCTATATATTTCTACTATATACATAAAACCCCATGATGTTTGCACTATTAGTGATTATGATTGGACCTGTGTCAACCTCAATATTAAAAACACCCCTATGAACCAACACTAGCCTTTAGTCAAGACCTTATTCTTGGATGCTCGTATTATCCAACATATCGTTATAACCTTAATTATCCTTGAAGATAGAGATATGGTTAACATTACACCTCTATTATCTTTTGTCAGCTATTTTTATATGATTGGTCTTAAATTTAATGTGGTAGACATTCTTATCCACTGCATTAAAAATCAGACCACAATTAAGAAGTTTAGGGCATGTTGCAGATAGAATCTAGCACTTGGACACATCATAGCTTATATATTAGATACAAAATGTATCATACACCAACATACCACTTCCATATCTTCTTCACTGTCAGCTCCTTTCACATCCTCTATAGTCACTGCATAGTGTAGCTTGTTGAGAAACATGAATTTGATGAGGAAGGGGGAGCACCTATCCCCAAGGCACTAACATATATAGCACTTAGACTAGCCTTCTATCCACAACCTCCTAAGTCCTTGATTGAGCTATTTGATTACTTAGAGTTACAACATGAGACACATATTTAGGAGACTATAACATGATGGGAGCATCTGCAACAACATCACGAGTTAGATCTAGCATGATTTATAGAGCAATTTTACCCTTGCATTTCTACTTATAGACGTAGCCACCACCACCTACTTAAGGTCCATCTGATGAGTAGTAGTTATTATTTATTTTTTCTTTATTGTACTTTATATTTTAGTTGTTTCTTTTTTTCTTGCATTGTAGTTTTATTTTTAGTTTCACTTTTTGGTGATGTCAATAGGGGAGTAGAGAATTGAGTTAGTTTTATTATTTATATGGTGTCAAATTGGTTGTATTATTTACTTTTTAACTAGTGCAATTTATTTCATTTTTAGGTATTTATGTTGTTGCATTTCTTTTAAAATTATAAAAAAAATGTGTTTTAAAAAGTGCATTTTAAAAATAAAGAAAAAAAAAATAAAAATCAAAGGTTTTCTCTATTTTTAAAGAAGTCATTTAGTGAGGGGTAGAACTTAGCTGGAAATTAAAATCAAAATTGAAAGTTTAAATCCTAACCAATATTATCTATCAACTTTAAAAAGGGAAAGATTATTGCAATCTAGGAGCACAACTTTGTTTTTTTATGATTTCAAATATTATTAGATTAGTATTTTTTTATTCTTGCTTTATATATTAGATATTTTCTTGGGTTCCACTAATCATTTTTAAGAAGGACATATACTAAAAAATATTGAAGACTCTTGACTCAAGATAGTATAGCATTCATGTATTTGCCAGCCTGTGTTTAATAGAGTTTATACTTTTATTTTCTTAGAGAAGACCTACGCATAGTGCAAATCTATGTTTAAGATATACTGTTTGGATTTACAAATAAAAATCTTTATGACAAATTCTCAAAAACTATGAGTGAGGAGTTTGACATGAGTATGATGAGAGAGCTAAACTATTTTCTTGGATTTAGTGTAAAGCAAATGGATAATGGAACATTCCTTAGCAAATCTAAATACATCAAGGACGCATTCATGTATTAGCCAGTCTGTGTTTAATAGAGTTTATACTTTTATTTTTCTTAGAGAAGACCTACTTATAGTGCAAATCTATGTTTAAGATATACTGTTTGGATTTACAAATAAAAATCTTTATGACAAATTCTCAAAAACTATGAGTGAGGAGTTTGACATGAGTATGATGAGAGAGCTAAACTATTTTCTTGGATTTAGTGTAAAGCAAATGGATAATGGAACATTCCTTAGCAAATCTAAATACATCAAGGACATTCTTAAGAAATATTAAATGGACAATGCTAAGATAATAAAAACTAAATTATGACTTGATATTATGTTTAGTATTTTTCTCTGAACCCTAAACCTTAAACCTTAAATATTAAGCTCTACCATTCAGTTAGATAAGGACCTAAATGGAAAGTTAGTAGATCAAAAGAAATACAGAGGAAGAATTAGATCACTTCTTCACTTTATTGCTAACAGATCTGATATTATGTTTAGTATTTTTCTCTGTGCTAGATTTCATGCTGATCCAAAAGAATCTCACTTGACCACTATTAAGAGAATCCTTAGATATCTTTTAAGAACCCAAAACTTAGGAATCTGGTATCATAAGCATAACACTTCTTTTGAAATCATATGATATTCAGATTCAGACTTTACAGGATGTAGGGTTCATAAGAAAAACACTTTAGGAACCTGCCAATTCATAGGATAATCTTTAATCTCTTAGTCTAGTAGAAAACAAAACTCTTTAGCCATATCTACCACTGAAGTAGAATATATAGTTGTAGGGTGTTGTGTTGCACAAGTCCTATGGCTTAAACAACAAATCTTAGATCTTGGACTACCTATTGGTACCATTCAAATCATGTGTGATAACACAAGTACCATTTTCAATTTAAAGAATTATATCTAACATTCAAGGACTAAAAACATAGACATTAGGTACCATTTCATCAGAGAATATGTAAAAAAAGGGATATATAGCTACATTATGTATCTACTGAAAATTAATTGACATATATATTTACTACACCCCTAGCCTATGACGCCTTTAACACCTTGAGGACAACACAAGGTGTTATAAACATTCATGCTTAACTCACAAAAAATCAAAGTTTATCATCATTTGAAATCAACAATTTGTATGTGTTACATTATTTGTGTTCTTTTATTTGGTGTTCGTTAATTTATGTCTTATCATATTTTTTATTTTAACAAAAAATAAAAAAAAATAATAAAAGGTATTTTCTAATCATCTAATACATAATCTTCACTAGATCAAAAAAATTTGAAAACCAAAACATTCTTATTATACTACATGAACCACAATTCATATTGTACGATATGTCCACATATTAACAAATCACAACCATTGGCCAAATCAAAGGTCCAGATGAGTTCAATTATTTGTGATCTTACTGTATGAACCACCCTTTGTATTGTATGAAACATATCTTAGAATATTTTAGGATGAATTGATATGGTTAGTTCGATCATTATTACATTTTGTACTATATGAACTTGCATCATACTTTATAAAACACATGTTTGAACCTTTTAGTATGAATTTAATACTTTTGATACGATTATAATTATCATTTATATTATTTAAACACTTGTTCATACTGTACAATGAATTTAGCCAAAAGTTGTTCAGATGACTCCTCCCGTCAAACGTAATTTCTTAAGATCATCTAGTATGATATCGATCATATTGTATGATGTGACCATCTTTTTTTGACAAGTCATATAGTTGATTTAATTCAAACTCAAAATTTTAATTCAAAACCTAAGGCGAAAAGCCAAAGTCTTAAAACCATTTTTGGGTGAAACCTAGTTAAATGACCTTCAATTCATGATCTATCAGTTGCATATTGATCTTATATGTCTCTAGAGTTAACCTTCTAAAGTTAAGCTCATTCTGACTTTTCTAACCCTAGAAACTGAATTGATTTCTAAAGGCTGCAAAACCCTTAAATATTTATAACATATGCCACTAGATTAGCCCCTTTGTTGATTTTGACCCCGAGGCCTTTCCAAAGGCTGAAAAACCCTTAATCATGCTCATAACCTTTATTATGGTATGTTGACCAATAAAATGTACTTTGTTGGACCTAGTTTGATCTAGAATTGACAAGGGGACAAAATGACCAAAATGTTCTTTAAGGGGATTTTTTGGACTTTTGGCCAAAACTTAACATGGTTCAATCTCTTCAACCCTTCAAATCTCTTATAATGAATCTCAAATATCATTTGAGATCCATTGAACCCAAATTTAAGTGTTTGTTTATCTTGGTTGACCTAGTCAATTGGGTTATCTAAAATGCCCCATAAAGGTCCGAATAGCCATTTTGGACCAAATGACCTTACCCGTCCAGGAAATGACCTCCAATGCAGCTCAAACCCATACCCTGCGTCAACCATGGTCGATCAGATCAACCATAAACCTTGTTTATATCCAATCAAACATCAAAACAAGCCTAAACCCTTTCAAAACACCCTGAATATCTTCCCTAGTAATTTGGATTTGATTGGACACTTTGACCCAATCAAATGTTAACTTGGTTAAATCAATTTAGTTATGGTTAAATCTAAACCATTTGATCCAAGCCATGTCTTCAATCAAGTTAATCCCTCAAAGACCTTCAAACCATTCCAATGCTTGATTTGAACACCCAAAAATTTTGATGAGTTAAATTCCATTGAGTTTAACCACTTAAACTCATAATTCTTGGTCAAACTTCCTTCTTTACAACCTCATTCATCCTTGCAATGATTCCAACCCTTTGATTCCACCCAAATTTGTTTCAAACAACACTCTACATTCTCTAAGCATCATTTAATCAGTATTGACCTAGTTGACTGGTCAAAGTAAGTCAATAAGACACTTAAATCTCTCTTGAATAGTTAACCCCTCTTTGAAACTTCAAGTGCAATACTCCAAAGCCTTCAAGTTCACACAACCAGCTGCCCATAACCCCCTCCCTTCCTTGTCATTAGATGTCGACCTTGTTGACTAGTCAAACTGGTGAATAATAATCTAAACCCTTTTTAAATAGTTAAATACTTAAACTAATCCCTCTCTCTAGTTTTGGTTCCTGAAGTTGTTCTATTTGAGCATAAAATCTCTCCTAAAACTACCTAAACCAGGCCCAAGGGTTAGTTTAATCAAAAGTGGCAAGTTGTCTCTTCCCTCGTTCCAAAGCCAATAATGGCAAACCAGCATGACTTAGGCTTTCCCCTCACCTTCTAGTGGCTTGGAATACTTGTCCCTAATCAGAGCAATAACCCTAATCATTTAGGGCCATTGAGATCAACCCTTAGGAATTAAGTTACCCAAAAGCTCTCATTTTAAGCTATCTACCACACTCTATCTCCAGAGCTCCTCCAGCCAAAATCCCACTTTTTATCAACTCACTAGACCTTCTTCTTCCTTCCCACTAAAAAATCCCTATGTTTCCACATTTCTAGCAGTGACTACTCTGGCGAACCAACCACCCATTCCAACCCAGCCTTATTGCCATCAATCTAAACCTTTTCGATGGAAGATTTGTTCTGGAGTCTAATATGAGGATAATCCACTAGCTAAAAAACCAAAAAACTCCTAAATCCATTGGATGGATCTTAGTAAAAGCTTAACCCTAGCTCTAAACATTTAAGCCTAAATAGCTTTATGAGAAATTTGTTTTAAGCCAAACAAATGATACCCCATGAATGCTCTTCATACACAATAGCTCTGTTTAAAATTTTATTTGATTTCGTTTAGTATTTTAAGAAAATGATGTATTTATTTAATCTTTAGGATTTTTGATTAGGTTTTACGCTTGTCATAATCCCTTCGTTTAGTCGTTTGATCAAACCGCAGGTTTATTTCCACAGTTTTTTTTTCAGCTGGACTAGATCTCAATCGCTCATCCAACCTCTGCATGGATGAACGACACTGATTTAATGCTAACTCGAACAAGTTACAACATTATCGAGTCATCGTGCCCTCACAATTAATCGCCAATGATTGTCATCGTATAATCATTGGCCATCAATGTTCTCAATTTGGATCTATTTTTCCACAGTTTTTTTTTCAGCTGGACTAGATCTCAATCGCTCATCCAACCTCTGCATGGATGAACGACACTGATTTAATGCTAACTCGAACAAGTTACAACATTATCGAGTCATCGTGCCCTCACAATTAATCGCCAATGATTGTCATCGTATAATCATTGGCCATCAATGTTCTCAATTTGGATCTGTTGGTTCATGTGTTTCCACGTAGTCCCTCATCTTTGTTGTTTGGATCCAATGGCCAGGAAGATGTCGTGTGGTCCGCCACCACAGTTGTTTTCTTGTAACATTAGATAATTTAATTAATTAAAAATGACTTTAATTACCAAAAGGTTTAAAAATTCATTTCAAATCAAAAAATTAGAAGTAAAAATTCATCTTGTTCAAAATTTTATCCTCTTTAATTTAAAATTAAAAATTAAATAAAAATGAATTTTTTAATCATTTTATTTAATAAATATAGCTCTTTTTAATTAATATTTTGTTAAATATAAATCTCTTATTATTATTATTTTCAAGAAAATTATTTAAGAACATACTTATTTATATTTTAACATTTTTATAATTATCTAAATAGTTTTCTTGAAGTTGTTTTTTAGTTTACCAAAGTTAGAGAGTTCTATTTTAATACATAGTTTCCTTTAAAAAAATTAATTTTAAATCATATTTTGGAATTTTCATGTCCTATGTGTGGATTTAGAACATTTTAAGAAGTAGATCTTGGGTAATGACTTTTTGGTTAATTAAGTTAATTGCAAATTCATTGGTCATTGAATAGAATCCTTTTATTTTTAAGTTCACATAGTTTATCATTAGGTACTTGTTTTGCACTTGTACTAGATGGATGGAATACATGGTAAATGTCTCCTTTATCATGTTTGCCAAGAGCAACACCAATCAGGGAAGTTTCCTCATATGTGAATCCCTAAGTGTTTGGGTCACGGGTTGACTCAAACACTTAGAAATTCATCCTCTCTACACACTTTAGAATTAGGTCATCTTTTGTTGATGTTGTGCATGGTGTGGCTGATTGGTGGTGATGTCAAGAATTATAGACTTTTGATTTTAGCCTATGAACATAAAACACCTAAGGACAAAACTAAGAATAGATTTAGGATTTTTGAGAAATTATAAGAATTAGAGTGTATCCAAAAGGGGTAAGATTACAACACTTAAACAATAGGACACCACCTCCTTAGGTTAGGAGTTTACTGGTCTCAAAACTAACTATGTTGTAAAAACAATTAATCCATACAAAACCTTAATAAACATAGAATAAAAAAAACTCCAATAAATCCAATTTAAATTCAAAAATTATGAATAATATATCAAATGTTCATAATTAACCTCTCCAATCCAGAAAATTTAAACCTATGATCATGGCCTTTAATTTAATATTAATTTAATTTTAAAGGAAAATTGACACTTAATTAATTTAACTATTTAAAAAAAATTAAAAAATTTCAGTACACTTGGAAGAACCCCCTTAGGTCATTTGTGACCTTTGGGGGTGATTTTAAAGAGTTTGGGAATGATTTGAATCAAAATCTAAAAATCCCCTCTAATTATATAATTTTAGAATTTTCAAAAAATATCTAAACTTTAAAATCATCATTATTCTCTAAAAAAAAATTAATTTATCCAAACTTAAATCATTCAACTCTAACCTAAATCAAGTATTTTTCAAAAAATATCAAACTTTTAAAACTAAGTCAACGAAAAAAAATTAACTTTCTAATCAACTTAGTTAAAAAACTGGGTTTAAACTTCAAAAATCATAACTTAATCATAAAATTCTAATTGAGCAAACTTAGAGTATAATTATTCATTCTTAAGATTTATATTTAAAAAAATATTAAAAATATTAAAAATCATTTTAATTTTAAAAGCCAATTTTGGCCCTTAATTAATGTAATTAATAATTCCAAAATATATGTAAAAATTAATAATCATTTAAATTTCCAAAATCCTTAATTTAATCATTAAAACCAACAATTATTAATTATTAGATATATTTACTCAAACCATTAAATAACTCTTAATTAATATCAGTTACTATCTAGGTAAGTCGAGGTCTATGGAGGCTATTGACTTAGCCCTAAGGAAAGATGAAAATAAACTTCATGAACCTAATGATTAACAAAGATAGTAATTATTTAAACAATTAAAATATCTAAATAAGCTTTAATACACTAATATTATACTCAAGCATAATTCTTCCATTATAACTTCTTACAACACAAACACACTAATATCAAACAATATATCCTTATGTTTAGGACATACCTAAGCCAACACAGCCTACCCTCATGCACTTTAGAATGATTTTTAGGACACAACTCTAGATTATACTAGGCTGGCATTTACTCTTTACTACTGTGTGTTGGGCTTTTTGAGTTTTCATTGCATGCTATGATTGAAAATTGATTGATGTGAGTGTTTACTTACTTTAACTGTAATTATGAATTAATGAGAAGGACGGTAAATTAACCCTTAGTGTTAGGAAGAAATCTAGTAGCTAAATTGAGTTTTCTATAGGGACCATTGCTCTGTAGGGCAATAAAAGAGCTGATTAATAATATAATATAAAATGCTTACACGTGCTCTTTTGCTTAGCACCCAAATAAATAGGAGCCTTCACCAAGTGTGATTTACATTTCATATTGCACCACCACTACACACACACACACACACACACACACACATATATATATATATATATATATATTATATATATATATATATATATATCCTTATTTATATTATTTCATTATTTGTTTTTAGAATAACCTTACAGGAGAGTCTATATTTTTTTCATTTCTGATTTTGATGTAATTTGTTTAAAGTATCATGTTGTGAAAGTTAGCCTCTAAGTTGAAATATAGATATCCAAGATTGAATTTCAAAGAGGCAAGCACATCCCTTAAGAGGATAATCCTTTTCTATTTGGAAGCCCAAATTTGGATAATTTTAGTACCAAAAGTGAAAAGAATAACCTCCCCTTTGGGGAAAGAGTTTTCTTTTTCAATTTAGGTATCCATATACGAGGAATCTAAGGAGACCGAAGAGTTGAAGATAAAGAGTATCCCACTTAAAGTCAACTTTCGTCAATCCTAGGATTAAAACCCAAGTTTATTGTTAGTGGTGCCCGAATACTTTTAATTTATATAAATATTGGGTTTTAATAAAGGGGTGTTTTACCTATGGATATTATTTTATGGAATTAATTTGATTAAATTATATTTTTAATTTATTTTGAATGTGATTAGGATTACCTATTTTTGCTAACTTTTTTGTGATTAAATGTCATTTTTATTTTACTTGGATATGCGGAAGCTCGTGAGGGTATGTTAAAACTATTTCTACTCAAATTTAAATAAAATCTTTAGGATAACATAGAAATTATAATGATATAAGAAATATGCCCATGATCACTGGGAGTTAGCATAAGAATATTATTTACTTTCTCTTCTTTGTTAGGTACCTCCCCGTCCGTGGGTTCTAGCAGACCACCTGGCATTTGAGGGTGCAAATCTGTCAAGGAGATGTTGTGTAATCTCTAGGAAAAAATAATTTTAAGCCTTTTTTTAAAAAAATATTTCATATATATTTTATGCACTTCATTGAGTCGATTAGCACGCATTGCATTAAAAACTAATTAAATAAGTCTAAAACTTTAATTTCATTTAATTCAAGATTTTTTATCCAACATAATATAAGGGACCAATTATGATCTTCTCTAGACGTTAGTCCTAATTCTCAAAAAACTTTAAATAATAGCCCATCACTCTTTCATAAAGAATAGACTCATATTTTAAGTGTTTAGGTAGTTAGCTCGCTCCCCAATATAGGCTAGGGTAAGTCCATGTTTTATACTATATTAGCTAGATTCATGCTACTATGCTCTAGTGCTCAATTTAAATTTAGGATTCATGGTAGATTCTAAATCATATGAATCCAATTTTTCTAATAAATTGCCCAACTCTAATTAATGATCCTTTTAATCTAAACTTTAAAGCCCTACACTTAACTTAGGTTAGGGAACTTTTTAATTATTTCAGAATCCTAAAGTGCCTTCTACCACTCCTCCACTGACACTAAAAATAAATGTTCAAATTTTGATCATATCCCGGTTGAAACTCTAAATTCACCCTCTTTAATATCATTCATAGAAATATTTGAATAGAATTTCAACCATTATTTTAATTGAGGGTATTAGTAAGAGACTCTGGTTTCTTATGATGTAATTAACTACGAGGGCTTGCTATTATAAGAGATTTAGAACCCACATCAATTTTTCAAAAAAATTATTTTTAAAACTCAACTAGTCTTCTTTGGAAAATTTAAATCAACAACGATCATTATCTTCATATTAAAACGATCGATTAGTAAATTATTTTATGTTCCTCCAGGAAGATAAATCATTTTGAATCAAGGCTCTAAATATAAAATTACTGATCTCTTATCTAGATTTTAATAATTAAATATAAATAGAACACCATTTTTGACCCTTTGGAGTAAAATGTACTTCTTTCATTAATTTGAATATTACAGCTCGAATAAAATTTTTAGCCTCATTATCTGAACCCATTAGAGAATTATATCCTGTCCTACCGAGGTGATATATCATTCATAATGATTTATTTGATTTTAAAACTAAAATATTGAATTAAAAGTCTCAAAGAAAACAAAAATTTTCAAAATCCCCTTTGCAAACACTTTTAACCCAAATAGTCGTCTACAATCCCTAATCTCTATAACTTGTTATAACTCGAGCTCATGAATTTATGCTTTTAATGATAATAAATATTATGGCTCACATCCTTATTTTTAATTATATTTATAATGTATATTTATTTATATGTGTACTAATATTTCAGGAATGCCATTCATCATCCAACAAAGATTCTAGGCTCAAGATTGGTTAAAATAGGTTAAGTTGTAAAATTTTTTATAATATTTATTGATATATTTTTTATTTATTGAGTCAAGTCTTATAAGGGTGTATACTAGCTTGGTGACCAAGCACACATACACTCAAGGGGAGTGATATTGATTCAAAACTAGATAAACAAATTTTGAACTAATTATATTGTATGATTTATATCATATTGTATGATCAACTCATCTAACTAATTATACTAGATGATTTGGATCATCCAGGATGATCAGTTATGATCATGAAAAATAGCTGTCAATCATAATTTTGGCCAAATTTTAAATTTCACATTTTATTTTAATTGTTTAGGATGATGTACATCATATTAGATGATCTATGACAATTATGTCAAAATTGATCCTATGATTAGGGGACTAATTATGGTTAATTTATTCAATTCGATCGTCCAGAATGATCAATAAAGATCGAACTGAACGACCCGAGAGATATATGGGAATATACTTGATTGTCTCAAACAAAATACCATAATTATTCATCTAATCATCCAGGATAATCCCTGATATCATACTGGACAATCAATATAAATTTGTACTCATTATACTGGACCATCTAGTGAATGTATATGGCTATTAGGTTTATAAATTGTATTGGACGATCATGCGATTTTATTGTATGATCTTTGGTGGCATAATTAATTTTTTTAAGGTTTTTGAAGCCATCTATATAAGCTTTCTCCAAAGATATTGTAAATGTCTTTGGCATGTATTAAGACTTCATTCTTTTCGAGAAAAATTGAAGAGAGAGCCTTGAAAGGGAGAGAGTCAAGGGTAGAGTTTGAGAGGGAGAAGATCCTTGTGGGTTTCAAGAGAGTGTAGAGGGGGTTTCACACGGTTGCTATGACAAGCTTGCATTTTAGTACCATCAGATTCAAGGTTTGTCTTCAGAAAAGTTTTGGAAATAAGAAGATCTCTTTGTGTCAAAGGACCCCTTCACCTCACCGGGGAAGGTAAAATGGATTCGTAGTTTTCTTCCATCTCATGGAGGGAGAAAAAGGAGTCATGGTTCTTTGCCTGTGAAAGGAGTTTTGGTCCTTTATTACACCGTATTGGTGGAAAGATTTTGTAAGGGCATCTCCACCTAGTTGTGGGGGCTAAAGGGGAGTTACTAAAGAGTTTAGTACAATACCTGGAACGAGGGGTTCTTGGGTGTGGATGTTGGCCAGGCTGATCGAACCACTATAAAATCTTGTGTGTTTGTTCTTAGTTTTATTTTTCAATACTTTATTTTCTGCATTTTTTTTATAATTAAGTGGGAAAAATATTAGATTTTTTTTATTGTAAAATTACTTTGCTTCTACATTTAGAGATAAATTTATGAGTTTTCACATATTAAAAAAGCTTTTAAAAGGGGGATTTTTCTTCATGTTTAAAAAAAGTTTTTAAATCACCAATTCATCCCCCCTCTTAGTTAACCTTGGGACTAATTCATAAAGGTTTAATAACCTTCACAACTCTCACGAACTTTTAAGTGGTATCAAAGACGGATTCATAAATTAAGTTTTATTTTTTTTTTAAATGATTAATGGCAAACTTTGGAAATCATAATACTATTGAAGGATATTCAATAATGCAACCTCCTTTATTTGAAAATATTTCTTTTAATTTTTGGAAAATTCTCATATCTACATTTTTTCAATCAATTAATTATCAAATATTGCATATAATTCAAACTTGTTATTTTATACCATAACGTATTATAGATGGAGTCAAAATTAATATTTCTTTTACTGAATGGAGAAGAATATAACAAATTAATCCTTAATTGAATGCTAAATGTTTGAACTATTTTTTATGTGCTTTAAATTCTAAAGATTATATGAGAATCTCTATATGTACAACTACAAGGATATTTGGTATAGATTATGCACTACATACGTAGATACTAGTGAACTCAAGCAATTTAAGTTGAATATTTTAATGCATGATTAGGTACTTTTTTGTTTGAAATCTTATGAGATGATCTTAGACATGTATACTAGGTTTACTCAAATCATGACATCATTACATACTTTAGGTAAAGAACTTTTAAACTTTGAAAAGGTCAACAAAATTCAACATTGTCTACCTGATAAATTTCATGTTAAAATTACTGATATATGTGAATCAAAAGGCTTGAATGACTATTCTATTAAAAATCTGATTAGCTCACATATTTCCTATAATAAAAGTGTGAGTCAAAGATTTTTGGATGCATGTGAAACTATAATGCTAAAAGCTGAAGACACGAATAAAATCAACTTAGTAGATGATGAGAGTGAGGAAATAATATAAATAACAAGAAAATTTAAAATTCTACTACAGCGCAAGTATCAACTCAACACAAGTGGAATAAAAGTAAATATAGTAAGAATATTAAGATTTCTTATGATGTTATTTATTTTAGGTGTAAGAAACCTGAATATATAAAAAATCAGTGCCTAATATAAAAACACTTCATGCAAAGGATAAGGGTAAAAATAAGCCAATTGTAATAAGGGCAAACGGTAAAAAGAAAAAGATCTCATTGGCAGACATAGCTTCTGAATCATCAGACCAGGTGAAAGATGATGAGGTATAAAGTTTTGTTTGAACATTTATCTGTGTTATAGTTTATGCATGCGTGTATGTTCTTTATTTTATTTTTGTTCACCGTGAATGCTTTTATTTTCTTTATTGCTTTAGTGTTTTGTTATTTATGTTTGAAATTTATTTTATTTTCATGTATGTTTTTGAGAACTCTTTGGTTACCACCCATAAATCACATCTCATATTGTATTTGCATAAGAGAATCAATCATTGCTCATTTTTTTTAAATAAAAATTTTACCTTCTTTTTACTAAATTTTTTGTAAGTGATTATTGACTTTTCTAAATAGTTAAAGAAGAAAAAATAATGATTATATCTCTTCCTCGAACTCCTTTAGTGGTGTAATTTCTTTTTGAATAAAGAACTACTTCAAATCAAAAATTAGACCAAGAAATAGAAATCTAGTTTATCTTTCTATAGTTCTCTATCTCATTTGAATATTTTTGCAAATTAATAAATCTATTTAAAATTTTCTTAATCAAGTTGTTTATCTATATTAGATGGATCAGGTTTTGATTTGTGGTTTACTCATTCCTATAAAAGAGAGTAAGTTCTTCTTCTCTTATATTTTAAATATAATCTCACAACCGAGAATTGTTTAAAAACTTAAAAAAGAAGCAAGCTGATAAAAAATGAAAAGAGGCATAAAATGCGCCCAAAAATAAAAAGATGCATAAAGTGTATTAGAATTGATAAATAAGCACAAAATGAGACCATAATAAGTTAGCTTCCCTTCCTGTCAAGTCTTTAAATCATAGACAAATCAATGTGCCAATTAATATCCTCTATACTTAAATTTGAAAATCATGATTTTTGGTTCATTACTTTGTAATACTATTCTTTTAAGATATATTTCTGAAAGAAGCTTGAAAAGATTAGATTTTCTTTCTAATTTATTTTTTGAATTATATTTTTGTTTAAAAAAAAAAGACTTTAACCTCTGAGGAGTCTGAGCTAGGGCTGATAAAATTAAAATTTTAACCTTTCTAGATCTTAGCGTTACCAATTCATTTCTTACTAAGCTTTTAAATACAATCAAGATATAACTTTCTCATTTTGAGAAAATTTGCTAATATTAATTGATTCTTCTTAAACATCACCACCACCTCCACCTGATCAGGGTTGGTTTGATCTTTTGTGTTTGTTTCATTTTTTTATTATTTGTTTTTTTCCTATGTTTCTTTTCCTTTTGATAATATCAAAGGAGGAGAATATATTTAGCTGGTTGCATTTGTTCATCTTATATTTGCTTTTGTTTATTTATTATTTTAGTTTTTTTTTTTTGCTTATTTTCTTAATTTCATTTCTCTTAAATTAAAAAAAATGATATCCCTTATTTCTTAATATAATTATCTTAGTAAGTGAGAGTTTAGGAAAAAATATTTTTAAATTTGCAAATTCAACCAGTAGTATTTGCCGCCATAAAAAAGGGAGAGATTATTATAACTCAAGCTCACGAGTTTATGCTTTTGATGATAACAAATATTATGACTCGTATTCTTATGTTTTATTGTATTTGCAATTTATATTTATTTTTGTGGGTACTAACATTTTAGGAACGTCATACACCATCCAACGAAGATTTAAGGCTCAAGATTGGGTAGAATATGTTATATTGTAAAGATTTTTATAATATTTATTTATGCATTTTTTATTTCTTGAGTCGTCTTATAAGGGTGTATGCTAGCTTGGTGACCATGCACATACACACTTAGGGGGAGTGAGATTGAGTCAAAACAAGATGTTCAAAATTTGAACTAATTGTATTGTATGATTTATATTATACTATATAATCAACTCATCTAACTATTGATAATAGATGATTTGGATTGTCTAGGATGATCAATTATGATCATGAAAAATAGCCGCTAATCATAATTTGAGTAAGATTTTGAATTTCATATTTTATTCTATTCATCTAGGACGATGCACATCATACTGGATGATCTATGACAATCATGTCTAAATTGATCATATGATTAGGGGACTAATTATGGTTAATTTGTTCAATCCGATCATCTAGGGTGATCAGCGAAGATTGTATTGGACAACCCGAGAAATATATGGGATGATACTTGATCGTTCCAGATGAAATACCATAATTATTCATCTATTTATCCAAGATGATCCCCAATATCATATTGGATGATCAATACAAATTTGTACTAATCATACTAGACTATCTAGTGATTGTACATAAATATCAGGTTAAATTCTACTCATCATATTGATAATCATGCAATTGTACTATACGATATTTGATGGCATAATTAATTTTTTAAAGATTTTGAAGCCCTCTATTTAAACTTTCTCTAAAGACATTGTAAGTGTCTTTGACATGTATTGAGTCTTCATTCTTTTGGAAAAAAATTTGAAGAGAGAGCCTTGAAAGGGAGAGAGGAAAGGGTAGAGTTTGAGAGGGATAAGATCCTTATAGGTTTCAAGGGAGTGTGGATGGAGTTTCACATGGTTGCTCTAGCAAGCTTGCATCTTAGTACCATCAGATTCAAGGTTTATCTTGAGAGAAGTTTTGTGAAGAAGAAGATCTCTTTGGTGTTAAAGGACCCGATTACTCCACCGCATTGGGGAAGGTAAAAGAGATTTGTAGTTCTCTATCATCTCCAAGAGGGAGTAAAGGAGTCATGGTTCTCTGCCTGTGAAAGGAGTTTCAGTCCTGTACCACACCGGGTTGATAGAAAGATTTTATAAGGGCTTTTCTGCCTAACTATGGGGCTAAAAGAGAGTCACTAAAGAGTTTAGTGTAATACCTTGAACATTAGATTCAGGGAGTGGACGTAGGTCAGGTTGATCAAACCACTATAAATATGGTGTGTTTGTTTTTAGTTTTATTTTCCACACTTTATTTTCCGCATTTATTCTTATTATAACTACGTTGGTAAAATCTTTGATTTTTTATTATTATGAAATTAGTTTTCTTCCACATCGAGAGATAAAATTATCAGTTTTCACATGTTAAAAAAATTTTAAAAAGGGAGATTTTTCTTTGTGTTTAAATTTTTTTTTTTAAGTAACCAATTAATCCCCCCCCCTCCCCTTTTGGTTAGCCTTGGGACTAGTTCATAAATGTTTAACAACCTTCACAACCCTCACAAACTTTCACAACTGATTTTGATTGGAGTTTTATAAACTTAACTATTCAAAATATGGCCATAAATCAACATAAACACTTATTTAACTCCCTAAATAAGAATGCCCAGGTTATCCAGCATGTTCTTAGAACTTTAATAATACCCAAAGCTGGAGATCGTGTCAACATCACTCCCATTATTTCCATAGTAATTTATCTAATAATATGGAATAACCAATTTGATAAAGCTTAGATGATTATTACTTATATCCAAAATATGAATCCTATTCAACATCTCAATACCAGAAAAAAGTAAAATTTTGCATTAGGAACATCATAGGCAATATCTTAGATAAGAAATACCAAATCAACTACCCTGCTACTCCCGATAATCTTCCCATTTTATATAAGGATGACTTCTTCTATATTCTTTACCATCGGGAGCAGAGTACGATGAGCCAGCTTTTGCTAGATAAAGCACTCATGTAGATGGATCTACACCGCTACTAATACCATACATACCCTCACTACGACATAATTCAGTGACTCGAGTGATTATAAACATGACAAGACTATCATATTCAATAATAATAATAGCAATATGAGGAAGATAGGGGATGGTTTATCGAAATGTTTTCCCAAATTGAAGATTAATTCACCTCCATCCATAAATACTTTCAACAATCATCACCACCACCACCTGATCAGGATTCATCTTATTTTTATTATTTTTTTGTTGTGTTTTACTATTTTTACTTCTTGTAATATTCACTTTTTTGTTTTTCCTCATCTTTTTGGTGATGTCAAAAGGGGGAGAAAATATATATTTTATTTTAATAGATTCTTATGTTTTCTTTTTATTTTCTAATATTTTATTTTCTTTCTATATTTTTATTAATTTTTTTTTAAATGCAACCCATAATTTTTAAATCTATCACATAGTGAGGGGAGCTTAGAAGAAAATAAATTTTATCTTACCTATCAACCAATATTATTTGACATCATCAAAATGAGAGAGATTGTTATAATCCAGAATTCTTAGTCCATGATTTTGATGATAACAAATATTATTGATTAAATTGTAACTTTTCTAAGTGAATATTTTAAATTTTTTTTCTCTATGAGCACTAATATTGTAGGTAAAATATACACTGCTTAAGACTACTAGAAGCTCAAAACTGAGTAGAATAGGATTGTGTCAAGTAAACAAAGTCTGTACTTTTATTTTTCTTTATTTCTATTTCTTGAGTATGGCCACATCAGAGTATATGAAATTAGGTGAGAGTACACACGCACATAGGGGGAGCGAGAAAAAATTAAAGTTAAAAATTTTTATACTAATAATACTGAACGACTTATAATTATATTGTGCAATCATTTATAGAGAGAATGTGCTTAATGACTAATTAAATAATTAGTTTCTATAAACTAATCGTATTGTACAATCTGGATCATTCTGCATAATTTATTATGATCTAAAAACTATAGCTGCTAGATAAATTAAGTAAGATATTTAAAATTTGATTAAATTAATTGTACTGTACAATCTGTTCGTACAAAACAAAATTTAAAAATCTTACTTAACTTAATACACATGTAATTATTAAATTAAATCATGGTTTAATTAATGATAATATATCATACTGTATAATTTTGATCATACCGTACGATTAACCGAGACAAAATTTGGTCATCCTAAAGATTATACCAAATGAAAATTTTAATTTTTGAACTAATCATACTGTACAATATTCATATCATACTAGATATCTGACTTGAAATAAACTAACCATATTGTAAAATGATAGTAGCATAAGAGGATTGATAGAGACAATTTCCAATTATCAAGTACAAATAGAGAGAAAGCAAATAGATCGTATTAGATGATCTTTCGATTATAATATTTGATGTGTTCAAAAAATTGAACAATTCATCTGAACAACTATTTACATCATACTAGACGAGCCTCATTTTTGAATTGATCATACTGTACGAACAGTGATGACCAAATTGAATTTTTATAATTTATTTACGCTAAATACTTAAATAATGTTTTTAGAATCTTTTTAAAAATAAGAAAGGATTATATGACTGTTGAAGGAACTTTGAGAGAGATCCAGGGTTTGAGAGGAAGGTGAAGGTGAGGTTGAGCCTGAGGGAGAAGGAGTGTGAGGGGATCATACGATTGCTCTAGGATAACTGCACCCTTTATCCTCATGTGGCCTTGGTGAGTTCTTGAAAGCTCTCTTGGGAGAGAGGCTTCTAAATCAAGTCCTCGAGGTACTATTCCTTCTCCAAGAAGGAGAAAAAGGATTTTAGGCTATCTGCTTGTGAAAGAATTATGGTTCTCTGTCATATCTAGGAGGGAGAAAAAAAATTCAGAGTTCTCTTCCTTCTCCAAGAGGGAAAAAATGGGTTCAAGGTTTACTGTTATCACCAGGGTAGGTGACATAGTTTCTGACACTCCACAACATCAGGTTTGGTGAAAGTGAATCTATAATTGCTTCTCTGCCATACTGTGGGAGCAAAAGGAGAGTCACTTTTTATTAGAGCAATTCCTGGAGTAGAAGACTTTGGGGAGTAGATGTAGGTCAAGGTTGACCGAACCACTATAAATTTTTTACTGTGCTTTTTCATTTTCAACATTTTACTTTTGACACTTAATTTCTATGATAATTGTTTGGTAAAAAGTTGATATTAATATTATATAGTGTTAACTAGAATTTCATCATCATTATTTAATTGTTCTTAAATTGTTAGTTTCAACATCGGATGATCAAACTGTTTATTTCAAAGTTTTGAAAAATTTACAAAAAGAATAGAATTTCTGCTTAGGATTTTTTATATTACTAATTTACCCTACTCTTATTACGTATTGGGCTAGTACTGCGAGGTTTAATAACCTTTTCAAACTTTCATGTTAGAAGGTTTCTTCCCTTCTTCTGCTGGCCTTAGACAAAGCTGTCCGCTAAGTCCTTACTTCTTTAGTATTGTGATGTATGCTTTCTCCTACCTTCTGGATTGTTCCTCTAATTCTGATACCTTTGAAGCTCACAAGTGGATGGATTTCATATGTCTCACTTAATGTATGTTGATGATTTTCTTATTTTTTGGTAATGCTCAGGCTCAAAGTTGTGATATTTTATGTCAGTTGTTGGACATTTTTTCTAGTCCCTCGATAAGAGTTCCATTATTTTTCCACCGAACTATCAATATGTATATATCATTTGTTTTATTCTTAACATCCTCTCTCCTTCACATTGCATTACTTATCTTGGAATTCCTATACCCCCTTATAATTCTAAGCTGGTTGACTTCTCCATCCTTACAACGTCAATCACTAACAAACTTTCAGGTTGGAAAGTAAGAGCTCTTTCATTTATTGGCTAATATAAGTTCCTATGCTTCACTATCTGGAATGCCATTGTGTATTGATTCATGGATCCATTATGCTGAGATCTATTATCAAGAAAATTGGGATCAATGCTAAATTTCATTATTTTAGAGATGTCAATGTGAGAAGCTCCATCTCATTTCCTTGAAAAATACATACAAATCTAAAGCTTCTAATGGGCTTGGCCGTCCCTACATTCAAGACATTTAGTTCTACTATAATTGCTCTCTTATTGATAGGATCTATAATATAAACACGCCCCTCTAAAGGTGGCTACTTTATAAATATATATCTCCTTCATCCATCACCTCCTTCTAGAAAAATATGTGTAATGATGCTTCCATTACAAAAGAGAAATTTCATTTAAATGTTTTCCATTATCCCCCTATTTCTCTATATTGGGATCATTGATTTAATGGGAAAACCATTATGGAATACTCTGAATTGCTCCCTATCATTAACCTCTTCCCTAGCAATGCTAAGATTTTTTTTAATTATCAAGGATAGTGGATGGGAGTTGCCTACGCACCTTTTTGATACTGTTCTTGAATGTCTTAATGTTATTTCCTTAGACTTATCCTCAACTATTTTCCTGCTCTAAAATAATGGAACAAATAGTGACTTCAGATCATTTTAGGAGTTCTTTTTATAAGCATCATGATGAAATAAATTGGCATCACTTTGTCTGGCACAAACATTATATTTTACATTTTTCTTCTTATTGTTGGATGGCTTTGCTGGGAGGCCTTAAGATAATGGATACTCTTCTTAGGCAAGGAATTATTGTTGACCACAGATATGTTGATTCTATATAGGTTATTAAACCTACGCAATTGTCCCAAGGCTAACCAAGAGGGGGGGGGGGGGGGTTTTGACAAGGGGGGGGGGGGGGGTGATTTGATAATTTAAAAAATTTCTTGAAATTTTTAATAGAAAAACTTATTTTTGTATTTTTGCAAAAGTAAAATTTTCAGCCACAAATAATAAAGTGCAAAAAATAAAAATACAAAAAATAAATTGACACATAGATTTATAGTGGTTTGGTCCAATCAGGCCTACATCCACTCCCTGAAGACTCCCTCTTTTGGTATTGCACTATTACCAAAAGTGACTCTCCTTTTGCTCTCACAATAAGGAGGAGAAGCCTTTACAATTTTCCTCTCTTCCACCAATCCCTGTTGCGGTTGAGAACCGTCGTCCTTTCATACCCTTTAAGTGTTGGCAGAGTACCATCATCTGTTCACACTCTCCAAGTGTCGGCAGAGAACCATCGTCCTTTCACACTCTCTACGTGTCGGCAGAGAACCATCATATATTCACACCCTCCAAGTGTTAGAAGATAATCGAATCTTCTTTAAAGATCTTCTGTTGAGCAACTAGAAAGAAGAAAAGGAAGAGTAGTAACCAAAAACTAAAAGAGATTCTTATCTTTGAGTAACTTTATGAACCCTTCACACTCCACTTGCAAGAACTCTCTCTCAAACACTCTCCCACACTCACTCTTTTACTTGCTCTTAAAAAATCATGAAGAATAACACTTTTCACGTCAATTTTTAAGAACCTTTATATGCAAGAAAAGAAAAACCATCTAGAAAATTGAAATTTTCCATTTTGAGCATATATGATTGTATTTTTGTATGTACAAACTGTTTAAAAACTATTCAGTATGAACCTTTATGAATCTGTACTAAATATTTTTATACATGATAATCATTCAATATGAACCAAGTTCGTAATGTATGAATAGTTAGAAAATTTTTAACTTCATCGGGATGAGGAACCCCATATTTTTGTACTCTAAATATTGTATATACGAATAGGATATCGTACAGTATAATCTGTTCAGAAAAATTTAGTATTCATTGGGATGAAAAGGGACCCTTCAAACTCATACTATGGACATCGTATGTACAAACAGGATATCGTATAGTACGATTAGTTCATAAAACTTTGGGATTCATCAGGATGAAAAGGGACCCGTCCATTCGTACTCTGGACATTATTTATACGAACATGATACCGTATATTATGATTAGTACAAAAAAAACTTTGAATTCATCGGGATGAAAAGAGACCTGTTCAATTCATACTCTAGACATCGTCTATACAAAGGAACCTTAGTACAGTATGATCCGTACTTAAAAAAATTTACAACCTATAGTTCGTTTGACTGCTCGTAGGGAAAAATAACTCAATAAATCATCCCATACAAAAATAACTTTGTGCGATGCGATTAGTTTGAAAAATTATAAATTTTAAACACTCCCGCAGTGTGTGTGCCCAGTTACTCAATCATAATCACACTCTCTCAGACTCAATAAAATAAAAAATATAGACTTCATTTACATTGAACCCTAATCAAATATGATTTGAAGCCTTCAACAATTTGGAGTATGATTTTCCTGAAATGTTAATACACACAACCAATAAAAATAATACATCCAAATATGTTAGGAGAAATTGTAATTAATATAATAGTATTTAGAATCATCAAAAACATACATGTTTCAAGAATATCAACAATCGAAAAACTAAGTTGCAACAATCTCAATAATCTCTCCCTTTTTTATGATGAAAAAAATAATTATTGTTTGAGTTAACATGTATACCCTAAATTTCTCCTTAGCTCCCCCTAAAAGAATGAACATGTGAATATAAAGAGTTTCCAATGAAGAGCACACCAAAAATATTTTTTTTTAATTTTTAAAACAAATAAATACAAACAACAAAATCCAAAAACACACACACAAATAATGCAAACACAAAACACAAATCACAAAAACCACAAACAAACAAACACAATCAACATACAACAAATAAACACAATCAACACATAACAAACAAACACAATCAATCACACAACACAAACAATATTATTACTCTCCCTTTTGACAGTAACAAAAGGGAAGTAGAATTTGAAAAGAAAGCAGTCAAACGATAAATTAAAATAAATGACTGTGAAATTGTTTTTAAACCAATTGCAATTACAACATTAATTCATACTAAAATAGAAAAATTCAAAATTTTAAATTAAAGAACAATTAAAAAAAGAAAAGTTAATCAACAACATAATTCATTATTGATAAATTTAAATAAGGAGGATCATTGCAAAAATGATGAAATAAAGATTTTTTTAGTCTAAAATTCAATATTGAGTATAATTGTTAATTAGATAGATTTTAAGTAGAGATAAAATGATAAAGGAAAGAACATAATAAAACATTTAACTTTGCGACTTTACATATCTTTTTTTTGAATGACACACTTTGTGCATCTTTTCTTTTTATGACATATTTTATGCATCATTTCAATTTATGAACCATTGTGCGAACAAGGCTTCTTGTTTTTTGAGGGCATCTTAAATTTAAAGAGAGAGAAGTTGTGGGATTTCTAGAGAGAGAAAGTTCTTCTTGTTTATTTTTATTTCATTTTCGCGGGCTTTCTGCTATCGGATCCTGGAAGGGGATGACGATTCTGGACCGGCGGCAATCTTGCATCTGATCTGAATCGGGGTGTTCCTGTCAAATCTTCTGTTGACAGAAATGATCTTGTTCTTGGAGTGGCAAGAACTTCTTCTTGTCTGGTTATTAATGAAGGGTTTCGACGTACATTGACGTCTGAACCTCTTGTTGAAGGGAAAGGAAAAGTTCTTGTTGTTGTTTGTAATAATGAAGAACTATCTAATCCTAATGTTGGAAATTTGGATGATGAACCTACGTCGCCTGCAAAGTTAATTCTGAAGGTAAACAAATTCATGGGTATGCAAGACCAGGGGTTGCAGAAACAACCTATCAATGATTTGTTGAAAACATCAGGAATAGTTGATAATACTATGAATGATGCGGCGGATTCAAATTCTGTACCCCGTAACAATTTCACGTCGGTATGGCAGAAGACTTAGCAACCTAAGTTGAATTTCAACAGAAATTCTATTCAGCTATCTGATGATGGAGTGGCAGTTTTGCTCAATCTAGAGAAAGAATTCGCAAATTCATAGGTGTTGAAGAAGTCATTGGTTGTTAAGGTACTTGGTAAGAATATACCTTTCTCTGTTTGTAGTCAAGAGCTTAGAAGACAATGGAGTAAATAAGGTAGTGTTCATTTAACAACATTGGGCTGCAATTGTATTTTATGTTCTTTCCCAAACATTGAATCCATGGAGGAAGTGTTTAGTGGAGGGCCTTGGTATATTGGCAACCACATTATAGGTATGGATAAGTGGTCTCCCTCCTTTTCTACAGAATCTTTAAAAGGTATCACATCTCCAGTGTGGATTCGATTTCCGGGTCTACCATTAAGTTGTTGGGATGAAGTTAATATTGCTTTGATAGCTTCTATGGTTGGAACTCCCATGTTACTTGATGGGAACTCTTTTAAATGGGGGAAAAGGGAATACGCTAGATGCTGTGTGCGTATTGATTTGGAAAAGAAGCTTCCTAAGGGATTATGGATAGAAGGTGTTCATGGATGAACCTTTAAAAAAGTGGAGTATGAGAAGTTAACATCTCTTTGCTACCACTGTGGAAGGGTGGGTCATAGTAAAGACCTTTGTTCTATATGGATTTCAGAACAGGCTATGGAACAGAATTCTGTTGAAGTCAGTGAAGGGTTGAAACAAAGCAATTCTGCAGTTGATAAAGGCATATAACAACAAGGAAAGGATGAATATGGGCCTTGGATACATATTAATTTCAAAAATAGGAAATTCATATACACAAATAAAAACTATGGATCAATTTCTCCAGTTAAACAGGTATATAGACCGGTTGAGAAAGTGATAGATAACAAAGATGGTATGCAAAGCAGTGAGGCAGTTAATTCTGAAAAATTGCAAGGTATCCTTGGTAATCTGGAAGCAGATAAAGCTGTTGAAGGGAAGAGTTCTCAGGAATCACCCTTGGGGTTGAACAAATTCCAAATTCTGGATAATGATTTAGAAGAGGGGGAAGTTATTGAAAAAGCTATCACTGGAAATAATAATGAAACCAATACAAAGAACCCTATTGCTGCTGTTCCTGAGTTGGTTACTGCTAAAACTGTATCCTTTTTGTTGGTCTTACTGAAACGAAATTGTCTTCTCTGGATAGATGTGATATAAACATGATCATTGGTAATGAATGGGATTATTTCCATCAACCTGCGAATGGTATTTCGGGTGGTATTTTGGTGATGTGGAAAAGAGCTTTGGTGTCCTTTGAAATCACTGATCATTCTTCCCAATTTATTATGGGAAAGCTTAACAGTAATACTTTGGGAATCTAGAATATTGCTACAGTTTATGGAGGAAGGGATGTTCAAACCCGTAGGAAGCTTTGGCAGGATCTTGAAGGTTGCCTAATAGGTGATAATCCAGTGATTATTAGAGAAGATTTCAATTTTATCCTCTCTAAGGAGGATAAGAAAAGTGGGAAGAGATTTCATTTCTCTAAAGGGCCTAAAGACATGAAAATGTTCTTAACTAACAATGACTTCCATGATATTGGGTTTGTGGGACCAAATTACACTTGGTGTAATAACAAGGAAGGCAATTCGAGAATTTGGGAGAGATTGGATAGATGTTTTTTAAGTTCTTTAGTTCTTCAGAAAATACCAATGGCTAAGGTTCGTCATTTACCTAGAGTTGCTTCAGATCATGCTCCCATTTCTCTCAATTTGGTTGAGCCTCAAAATCTGAAATCAAAGTTTCTTAGATTTGAAGATACTTGGAAATCCTATCCGGCTACATGGAACATTGTTTTAAAGGCTTGGAAGAAGACAGATTTTGGTTCTGATGCTGAAATCCTGCAAAGGAAATTGAGGAGATCCTTGAAGTCCCTTTATTTTTGGAACAAGAATAAATGCAAAGAATTGAATTATCTAAAAACTGAGCCGAAAAAGGATATTTTACAACTGCAGATGGAAGAAACTAGTACTGGTCTTACGGCAGACAAGCTGGAGCTATTAAGAAGCAAAGTTCTTGAATTGAATGTGACTTTGGGTAGACAATCTACTTGGTGGAATCAAAGGGCTAAAAGTAGATGGCAGCAAGATGGCGATACAAATTCAAGATTTTTTCATCAGTATGCCTCGGTAAAAAGAAACGGTAATCTGATTTGGCAAATTAGGAATGAGAATAATGATTTAGTAGAAGACTTTGATCAAATTGAAGATGTGTTCTACAATTTTTTTTTAAGAAAAAATGGACAGCTAGGGAGTGCAAGCTTTAGGATTGGCCTTCAGTCCCAGAAAATCTGAGAATTTCCTTTGAAGATGCTAAGTTACTGGATGATGAATTTACTAAAGAAGAATTGGTAAAAGCTGTCTTTAGTCAAGGTAATAACAAATCACCTGGTCTTGATGGTATTACAACTTATTTTTTCAAATTCTATTGGAAGATTATAGAGGAAGAGACTTGGAAGGCTATTGATAATTTTTTCAGAACAGGTTGCATGTATAATGAATGGAAGGATACACTTATTGTGCTAATCCCAAAGATTAATAAGCCTACTGTTCCTTCTAACTTTAGGCCTATAAGTTTGTATCAAATAACTTATAAGATTGTGGCAACTATGATTCTTAATAGAGTGAAAAGTTATATTTCCAAATGTATAACTAATGAACAAGTGGCTTTTATCAATGGTCGTTCAATGTCAGACCACTGTCTTCTTGCTCATGATATTTTTCAGAAACTTAGAGTCTCAAAAAGCAAAAAGGGGTTTATGGCAGTTAAGCTTGATATGGAGCAAGCTTATGATAGTATGAGCTGAGAATCTCTTACCGAAGTCTATGATATATTTGGCATGCCGAAGAATATCTCTAGACTTATTATGGAATGTGTAAGGAATGCTAGATTTTCGTTTATCATTAATGGAAGAGCTTCCAATTGGATTTCAGCTGATGGTTTTTGGCAAGGTTGCTCGCTTTCACCTTATCTGTATATTTTTTGCTCTCAAGTTTTCTCTTTAGCCATGTCTCAGGGTGGACAAAAGCTAGGAATTTAGGTTTCACCAAGAGCTCCCAAGGTGAACCATTTACTGTTTGCTGATGATGTCTTGATTTTTTCCCAAGCTACTTATCAGTTGGCTGTTAAGCTGAGAAGTATTGTGAGGGATTTCTGCTCTTGGACAAGATTGAAAGTTAATAACTCTAAATCTCAAATCCTGTTTAGTAAGTGTATTTGCAGATCTGCTGTTTCCCGAATACAGAAGGTTTTGGAGTTTAAATCTGTGAAAGAAATGCACTATTTAGGCATCAACATGATGTTAAGAAGACCTCTAAAATCTGATTTTCAATTTTTACTGGATAAGGTGATGCAAAGGCTGAACTCTTGGGGAAGTAAAAATCTTTCCTTAGCAGGTAAAATTACTCTTTCTAAGACTTCTCTTTTAACTCTCCCTATCTTTGTTTCTACACATACTTTGGTCCCAAAGAAGATTTTACAAGAGGTTGATAAATGTTGTAGAAATTTTATTTGGCATAAGATGAATGGTAAGAGGGGTATACATTATGTTGGTTGGAAAACTTTATTCAAAACTAAAGCAAATGGAGGTTTGAACTTTCATTCGGTGGTCAGCAGATCAGGACCTCTTAAAGCTCGTCTATCTTGGAGATTCCTTCAAAACCAGGATTCTTTACTTTATCAAGTTATTTCTGCCAAATGTTGAAATAATTTGTGGGATGTCAAAAGCATGAAAGGAAGCTCTATTGCTTGGAAGATTTTGCTTGAAGGTGCTCAATACTTAAAACATCTTTTAAGGTGGAAAATTGTCAATGGTAAGAACATAGATATTCTTAATGACACATGGCTTCTTGATAAATGCTTGAATGATTGGCCTATTACTGCTAACTATTTGGAGCTTGAAGGTTTAAAACTAAATCATCTCATTGATGAGAATGATGGATGGATTCTTCAGAGATTGAACGATTATTTCCAGAATGATACTATTAATACCATCCTTCAGATTTTGGTTGATAGAAGAGCAAATGAAGATTATCTGGAAGAAATCTGTTATTTCTCCGGCAGGTCTATTACTGCAAGAGCAGTGGAGGCTATCAGCAAATTCAACAGTTCTATTGATGATATGGGCTTTTATACTTGGTTAAAAAAATTGAGACTTCCAGCTAGGATTGAATTGTTTTGATGGAGATTGAGTAAAGAAGCTATCCCAACAAATGAATTCCTAAAATATAGGAAGCTTAAAGATATGGATCGTTGTGCTAGGGGATGTCTGGAAACTGAAAACTTGGAGCATATAGCTGTCCGATGTATTCATCTTCATGAGATACTTCGAATGATTCAACAGTGGGGATTTTATCCCAATTTTCAATTCTCTGGAAGTAGGTTTGTGAGCTGAAAAAGCTTGTTAGTATTGCTCATAATATTTCCAATTTATACTATACTTCAGTATACTTTAACTGGAAGAATAGAAATGAGGTAAATCAGGGAAATTTTGTAAAATTTGTAGCAATTACTGCATCTAATGTGCTGTCTTCTTCCTTCAAATATGCTAGTCCAATCATAGATAGCTGGGGTGCTAATCTCCTTAGGGAGTCTCAAAATTTTTGGCACCCTCTGCCGTTTGGTTGGATTAAAATTAATGTTGATGCAGCTCTTCTAACTTCTTATAATGCTGGAATTGGTGGTTGTTTCCGGGATCATAATGGAAGACTACTGATTGCTTTTGGAGAAAGAAGAACGCATTGGGATATAGCTCGCCTTGAGCTAGAGGCTGTGATGACCGTTAAAAAATTTCTTCAACCATGGATGCTTGAGTGTAAAGGATTTATAATTGGAGGGGATAACATCAATGTTATAAATGTCATTCAAAATTCTTTGAATAAGAATTGACAATACTATAATCGGACGGAGGAAGAATTTCTCTTCTTGGCCGATTTCAATAAGGTAATTCTTCATCATATAGATAGAGGTTGTAATAAGGTAGCCGATATGTGTGCTACTTTGGCTTTAGATAACAATTTTTGGTTTGATAGTTCTTCTTTTGCTAACATTCCTCCTTCACTTTGTTCTTTATTTAAGTAGGAATGTGAGCCTTTTTTCTAGCTTGTATCTTGGTTTCTTTTTTTTTTTTTTTTCCTTTGTTATTTCTGCATTCTTCAAAAAAAAAAAAAAAAACCATTGCTCATTTTTTTTTGCACACATTGTACATCTTATTTTGATTTGCTTTTTAAGTCTTTCCAAAATTAGTTATCTAAAATCAAATGTCACTAATAACAAAAAATAAACATATTGAATAAGAAAATAAAAAATAGAAAGATATCAAAATTGTAATAATTATGTTCTAGTTATATTTTACCTAAAGACATGAAATTAATTTCCTTATCCAAATCTAGTTAAAATTTAATTTAAAATTTTTAAAAGATAGGATTTTCATATTGAAATTAATTTGAAAAGCAAAATAATTTAAATCCAATTTTAATGATCAATTTCAAAAGATTTCTCTTATGATGAGGAAGCGCAATTTCAGAAAGGTTATGAATATAATACAAGATGAGTTGGGCCTCATCAATAGTTTGTCCAGTCATAATTAAATAAGTAACAGTTGATAGAAGATGAGTCATATTTATGTGATCACCAACCTTAAGAATGAATGAAGTTCTTAAGACATGCTGAATGACCTTGACATTTTAATTCAAAGTGTAGACTCTAGCTAAGTGACAGACTTGAGTTACACCTCTAAGAGTTTTATTAATCTCAGACCAGCCATAATCTGATTTAGAAGTTAAAATGTGTGCTATAGTCCCACAAGTACTTAAGTGAAGAAAAGCTCCTAGATATTCATTAGTGATTTCTACAGGCTATTTTTTGACAAATGATGTTACCCTACTCTTATCCTCACTAAACCTCATATTTGTTAGGAAATAGTGAAAAGTCTCTATGTGATAAGCGTAGATCAAAGTTAAAATGAAAGAGAACTGGGTTGAGGCAAAGATAGACATAACAAAAAAGTGGATTTCATATTGAATGAGGAGTCTTGAAGGAGTGATTTTAGAGGCTATATACCTATAGAAAGAGTCCTCATTATCTCTTGACAAGAAGTTGTCATCACCACCCCTAGATGATGATCCCTTAGTTACTCTAGAGCGCTTGCTAAAACTTGCCATTCCTAAGTTGGTGCCTCTAGAAGGATTCAAGAAGGGTTTCGAAGTGAATAGAAATGAAATAAATAACCCTCTTATTTAAAGAAAAATGACCCAACGTATAGTACAAAAATGGCTTCGTACGTATGATCTTGAGATTGTACGGGACGAAAAAAATTGTATGGACGAATGATTACGTCCAAAACAAAATGACTTTTCATAAACACATAATTTATGAGGCGTCCTTTTGTACAGACTTTTAACCATACGATTGTACAGACAAATATGTGTTTGTCCGGGATGATGAGTTATTTAAGATAATTTTAATGACGATTAGGTTCGTCCCCCAAAGAAAATAACACGTGGATTGTGCAGATGAAATAAAGTTTTATACGTACGATCAATTATAATAATTGATTCTAACCAGATGACCATCCACATGCGTACAAATGAATTTATACAGTTCGTATGGATGATGACCTCAACGTACAGTATGAAAATTTATAAAAATATAGAATTTTCATGTTTAACTCCAAGACAAATGAAGGATATACTGCAGAATTCGTACAATATAAAAATACATTCGCACAATACGAATAAAATACTTAGAAATGAAATATTTTCATACACGATGAACCAAGTTCGTACTGTATAAATAATTAGAAATTTTTTTAACTTCGTTGGGACAAAAATATATCCCACATTTTCATACTCTAGATGTCGTCTGTATGAATATGATATCATACAATACGATCCATTCAGAAAAATTTTGCATTCATCGGGATGAAAAGTGACCCTTCAAAATTGTACTCTGGACATCATATGTATGAACATGATATTGTATAGTACTATTAGTTTAGAAAACTTTGGGATTCGTCAGGATGAAAAGGGACCTGTCCATTTCGTACTCTGTACGTCGTCTATACGAATATGTTATTGTATAGTACGATTAGTATAAAAAAACTTTGAATTCATCGGGACGAAAAGGGACCTGCCTATTCATACTCTAGACATCGTTTGAATGAAGGAACCTTTGTATAGTACTATCCGTACTTAGAAAAATTTTCTACATGTAGTTCGTTTGACTGCTCGTAGTGGAAAATAACTTAACAAATCGTCCCGTACAAAATGACTTCGTACAGTACGATTAGTTTAAAAAATTACAAATTTTAAACAGCCCCCCAGAGTGTGGGTGCTCAGTTTCTCAATTACAATCACACTCTCTCAGACTCAATAACATAAAAAATACACACTTCATTTATAATGAACCCTAATCTAATCTGATTTGAAGTCTTTAATAATCTAGAGTATGATTTCCCTGAAATATTAATACACACAACCAACAAAAATAATACATTCAAAATATGTTAGGAGAAATTATAATTAAAATAATAGTATTTGGAATCATAAAAAACATACATGTTGCAAGAATATCAACAATCGAAAAACTAAGTTGAAACAATCTCAATAAGATATGCTTGATGTTATAATTTCAATGAGACTACTGCTCATCTTTTCTTTGAGTGTAACTACTCTTTCACTTTTATTTCTAAACTGCACCCTAGCTTGAGAAGGCACCTCTTGAGGCTAAATATTCTCCAGGTTTTTAATAGCATCATTTAGATAGAATCTACAGTTAAAAATATCATGCCTTTCTATATTTAATCACATGCTGCTTGGTCAACTACCTTTGGAGTGAAAGAAATGATAGGAAATTTGGAAACTCTCATGCCTCGTCTTCTACTATCTACCAGAAAATTAAGAGTGCTATTTTTTCCAAAATTATGTGATGGAAAAATGGTTATGCTTTCGTGGACATGATTTGATGGGCCTCCTTCTTGTATGCTCTGCTTCTTCTCAGCATCTTTTACTGAAGGGCTATTTGAACAGATTCCTGCATGATTCAGGACTCTTTTACTTTTCTTGCCGAGAATATTTTGAGGGCAAGGATGAAATAATTGCTCAATTTCTCCCTTTGGATGGCAGTGGATTGTTTGTTTTTGTGTGTAATCCAACTATTTCTATGCTATTTTGGTTTCTTGGCTTTCTTCTGCAACCAGGGGATGGATGCCTTCTCTTAGGAGTTCACTGAGCCCGCTTTTTGCCACTCTACTACTACTATTTTTTTGAAGTGTTTGAAGGTTTTTTGTTGCTTATGATTTTTTGAAGTGTATTTTGTTCTACACATATGTATAAGCTGTCTCATCTTTTTGTTATTCTCTCACTTTCTCCCCTATGTAACTCCTTCTTTTAGGTTAGTTTACTTTTCCTTTACTTACACTTGTAACAAGTTCTTTTTTTTGGGATATTTAGGCCAATTAATGCAGACTCACACACATTGCACACATAAGATTCGCATCTAAGTCATCTTATTTGATAGCCTAAGCTCTCAACCAGTAGACTAAGATAAGCTACGTTATAAAAATTCTTATTTAATAGAAAAAAGACTTTGCGCTCAATTTTTCCAAACAATAAAAATAAAAAATACAAAGCCCAAAACACGACAAATTATTGCATCCGGTCACCTGACGCGGATAATCGATTCGGACATCCAATAAAAATTTTCCACGTCACCTGCGCTTTTGACTTGCGCTTTAGTTGCGCTTTGACTGCACTTTACCTATGCTTTTGACTGCGCTTTGACCTGCGTTTTACCTGCACTTTACCTGCATTTTACATGTCCTTTTGATGCGCTTAATTTAAAATAATATTTTATTAATATCCGGACCTACCTCCGCGTCCGGTGACCCGCTAATTTGCCCCAAAACACACATCGAAGTCTCTTTATCCGCATTACCTTTGATAACTCGACTTGCAACCTCATCCAATTCAGCCGAAATCGCGCTCATCCCATATTTTTTTGGGGTGTGAAAATTTACTTATCGTATCGATGCAAATCAAGATTCAAGTTGCCTCCCTTCACTAACAGGAGCTCGCCCCGAAGCTCGCGGGCCCCATTAACAACTGCCTTGGGGGTCCAATTTATGAGCCACCATTCTTCCCCGCTGCCCATATTTATAATTTGGTTTAGGTATCGGTCTCTTTGAGGACTCCGCCGGCTCAGTCACTGCCATTCACCTCCCCGGCGCTACTTCTCCATCTCTCGAAGCAGGAGGAAATGGGTGAAGCGAAGCCCAAGAGTCAGTCTGGCGTCTGGAGTACTGTTAAGCCTTTCGTCAATGGCGGAGCGTCCGGCATGCTCGCCACCTGCGTCATCCAGCCCATCGATATGGTCAAGGTACGGACGCGATCTTTTGTTTGGTTTCTTTCGAGATCTTGTACTTTATGTTGGAGCTATTAGGCTTTACGGTTTGGTTTTCGTGGGAAGGATCTGAGATCTGCAGCGGGCGAGTATTTTGAGTGTTGAACTGTTTTTGTTTTTGTTTACAGGTTAGAATCCAGCTGGGACAAGGATCCGCGCTTCAGGTTACGAAGAACATGCTCGCTCAAGAGGGTGTCCGTGCTTTCTACAAGGTTTGGAACCTACATTTTTATTCTTTGTTCTTTTTCATCTTACGTTTGATGATTAATGTTTCCTAGGATAGTAGATCTGGTTACTTGAGGGCCACATTGTTTTTGGTATTTGAAGTTGTTGTTGGCAATGACTGAGATCCAAGCAGACTTATGTTGTTGTGCGTGAATTTAGTGGATTGATTTTTTTCCGGACTTTTTGGTTGCAATGTGGAAATTTGTATGTGATCTCAAACTTTTAAAAGATATTTGCTCTTATAGCTTTGGTTTCAATGAATAACTTTGTGAATATGAATTCTATGCACCAAGTGATACTTTGGGCTGCACTGATGATGAAATTTAGAACAACAACATCAAGCCTTTATCCCATTAGTTGGAGTCGGCTATATAAATTCTTTTTCTTCATTGTGTCCTTATTAGAGTCAAATTCTCATTTAAATCTAACAAAGAAAGATAATTTCTGTAACCAAGTATTTTTAGGTCTATCTCAACCCCTCTTAATATAGGCCATATTTAATATATCTACTTGCCTGATCGGGTAATCGGACGGTTTATATTTTATGTGACCAAACCATTTAAGGAGACTCTCTAATCTTATCAGACACTGGAGCTACTCCAACATTTTCACGTATATATGCATTTCACATTCTTTTTCTAATGCCACTCATCTACCTGAGCATCCTCATCCCAATAACACTTAACTTAATTTTATTCTTCTCTTATAATGGTCAACATTCTGCACTATAAAGCATTACAAGTCTCACCACCATCCTATAGAATTTTCCCTTATGTTTGAGGGATACTTTTCTATCACGCACTAGCCCGATGCATTCCTCTACTTCAACCAACCAACTTGAATTCTACTAATAATATCCCCATCTATTTCATCATCACTTTGAACGATAAGCCTAAGGTATCTAAAACGTATAATCTTTTTTATGACTTGATCGCCCATAGTTACAATCCCCCACTATACTCTTACTATTAAAATTACACTCCGTCCATTTAGTTTTAGATCTACTCAAACAAAAATTTTTAGACAGTAAAGTTGACCTTCATCATAATTCAAGTTTTCCTTCAACTCCCTCTCTAGTCTTCTCAACAAGACGAATATCATCAACAAAAAAGTATACACCAGGGTACATCCTCTTTCAAATTTATTTGATGGGAATTAATGTGTCAAACAAACTATTCCTTTCAGAGAAATGGCGAGAACCAATGATCCAAAATAGAAGAGCAAGATATTTAAGATATTGCCCATGAAGAGAAAAATTCCATTTCTAACAATCCTTCCAGATATGATACCAAGTGTTATTTATTGTACCAAAAATTATAGAATAATTATTAGAATTAAAACACAATAATATCTATCTTATGAGGAAGACAATTTATGATTTGGACTTAAATTAACTCCTTAAAAAAATATTTGTTTGCATCAAAATACATGTTATTACAATCGTGATGGGAGAATTCAATGAGGTTCTTAGCTTTGAAGTTCGTCTTCGAGATGTAAGTTGTTTGGAACTCACTTAGATTGATAACCCACTTCAACAATCTTCTTGAGTGGCCTGATTCGCAAGTACTATTTGCCTTCACTTTAAAGATGTATCTTTCTAGGGTTTCATCTCACACTTTGTATTGCCCATTAACTTGATTTACCACTAGCTGCGAGTCGGAACAGACAATCAACTGCTTCTCTCTGATGTTGGCTGCAAACTTCAATCCCGCTATTTAGGCTTCAAACTCCATCTAGTTATTGATGACTTGGAACTCGATCTCCAAAACATGTGAGTATTACTTCTTTTGGGATTTTCAAAGCTATGCCATCATTGACTCCTTATTGGATGCTCATCCACGTACAACACTCTAATGCCGACACGTGATTTTGGGAAAAGAAACATAGCATGTAAAATTTGGAAAGAATTTGCACCTCAATATTCAACTCGGCATCAAATAATATCACCTAACCTAGGACTTGATTGTAGGTGTTGGTGTTGGAATGCAGTATGATGCTATTTCATAAGGTTTTGTTTGGAGTTTGGAAATTAATTTTAAGGGTTTTTAAGATCCTAAGGGGCTCGAGAGCATCAACCACACATCAATAGTAGGGATTTTCTAAGTTTTGAGGAATTATACCTCACTGGGTCAAGTCACGACGCAACCGAAAATGCTAAGGCCTTGCAAATGCTAGATTAAAGAGGAATGAAGGAATGAGTTGTTGTCCAAGCCGTTGTGAATGCCATTTTGCTATTTGAATGCTCCTAGAAGTTGATCTTGCTACCACGAGTTTGCCAGAGATGATTTGGAAGATAGGGAGAGCCTTCTACCTTCTCCTAACTGCAGTAGAAAAGAACAACAGTTCTTTGTTTGGGATTTTGAATGAGGTGGCGAAGAACAACAACAAATACTCTCAGTTGGGCAAGGAAAGAGTAGACAGAAGTCTTCCCTCTGTTTGCAAGAACAACAACGGACAATAACTTCTCCACTAAGTCCCTGCTTCAGCCTATCGTTCACAGGTTTCAACACTCGGTTTAGCCACCCTCTTGATCCTGAAAAGCCTCATGCGCAAGGGTGTCCCGTCTGCTCCCTCGACTCCTCTAACTACATGAATCAACTCCCAAGCGGCGGTATCCTGCTCGATCCACACGCAAGTATACGCGAAGTCGCACGTGAGAAGGCTCTGATCTTCCTCTCTTGGCTGGGTTGACGGACATAAATAAGGAGGATCAGCCGAATGCCCTCTCTCTGATCTATCTGGACGCATGCTTGCAGATGAAAAACGCAAATGGAATGGAAGCCTCCCTGCCCTCTAAACTTTCCTTATACTCGAAATGAAGCTCACTGCTCGATAAGATCTCCTGCACTCAAATCTCTGCTACAGCTATAGAAATCAGCAGGAAAAGGGAGAAAGGAAATGTAGCTAGTTGCTCTTTGCATTTCAATAATTGGATTTGATTTACTGTTTTGCTAAGTCAAATGAGTTGAGATTAGACCTATTGGGCTTAAAATGAGCCCAAATCAGACTCGATTTGGATCAATTTGGGTCGATTTGAGTTCGATTTGGTTCAATCAAGTCAAGTTTATAAAATTGGACTTGAATCAACTAGAATTGAGTTGATTTTGGTCCAACGGGGTTCAATTTAGCAAATTGGGTTTGGTTTGACTCTATTTGGTTTGATTTGACTCGATTTGAGTCGAGTCGGCATAAAAATATGTCAATAACATGATCATTTTATTTTGAAAACTTGGATCATTAGAGTGAGCCATGCAATTTTTTTATTTAAAAAATTAGCGATTCTATGATTGATTTTAGATTGCTTATTTGTTAATTGGTATAAAAATTAGTTTTATCCTAAGAGCCTATCGTATAACAATATGATTGATTTTAGATTGCTTATTTGTTAATTGGTATAAAAATTAGTTTTATCCTAAGAGCCTATCATATAACAAGTCCAAGTCACTCCCAATCAAAACAAGTGAAAAAATCTTGGAAATAACATGTATTTTTAATGCATACCCATTAAACAATCAAATATGTGTATGTGTAAAATCAGTCAAGCAGGAAAGTATTATAATGTAGGAAATACTATAAAAATGGCAACTAAGTTGCCTTATACAACCCAATAATAATTTCAAACTCGACCTGTGGAGTCTTCAAGCTTTGACTTCTAAATGCATCCAGGGTTTCATTTAGGAAATTCATCCTTTTGGTTATCATGTAACTGTATCCCACAGGGTTAAACAAACTTCTTAAGTCTATGATGTCTATCAAATACATTTGAAAAGTAAAATACTTAGATATGCAAAATAGGGGGATTATGAAGGTGTTTAATATGTAAGCCAAAGAAACATAACAAAATTGCATGATGCTTGAAGTGCCAAGACTTGTTACTATCATATTGATCATGCCTCTTTTTTTTTTGAAAGGGGGGGGGGGGGAGCACTGCATGTAAAGAATAATTTTATAATCATGATTTATTTACCCCTTCTTGGTCATGACTAATTGCAAAAAAGAGCATGTATTCTATCATAACCATTTAAGCGCAAGCGCCGACAACATAGACAATCAAGTATGCATCATACCAAACACAATAAACACATGCATAGAAAAATAAAAATTTTAGTCCTAGCATGCCCTAGGGACTGTGCATTTAAGTGTGTGTTGGTTGTGTGGTATGTCACAGTACAAGTGGTGTTTTGTTTTATTGAGGAATTGGGTATATTCAATTTTAATCCAAGGGTTAGTTTCACTTTAAGTTATTTATGACCTAAAGCTTTTATTTATTTTTTAAGATTTCATATTTAGGAGGTTTATAAAGAACCCATAAAGCAACCACTAATTGCTTTGAGGCAAGCATGTTATTTATGAAATCCTAGGATCCATTGATGTAGATATTTCACCTTTTAGAGTGGAATGATTTATTAAAGGAACCTAAATTCTAGTAGGAGTTTTTTTAGGGTTCTCTTAATGTTTGGATAATAGATGTCTGTCTAATAGGGTAAGACAAACTTGCCTAATAGTTGACTTATTTAATTGAATGAGGTGAATTTCAATAGAAGCAAACTCCTAAAGGACATCTAAAAGTTCTATTTTAAATGTCATGAAAGAGACTTATTTTTTTAAGTGAAAGTTTACTTAGAGTTTGAGTCTAAGTAGATAGTTTATCTATTTGGTTTGGGCCAAATAGATAGACTTTGGCTTTTAAGACAATGAGGAAGAAGCTCCTATTAGATTTGGGTCCAATAGGAAGAGCTAAGGCTTATAAGCCTATGATCAAATATCATTCATTTGATTGGAGATAAGTGAATGAAGATGGCGAAATACCCAAGTTTGAGGCTAAGAGATTGGAAAATTCTCCTTAGGTTTGGAGCTAGGGAGAGTAGAAATTCCCTATAACTTTAAGGTTGAGGGAAATAGAAGGAGACCTATAGCTTTTGGGCTAAGGTTATTAGATTTTCTAGGATTTTTGGAGCTTGTAGAAGAGAAGTGAAAACTACAAGTTAAAAATCAATCATTAAATTGTGTATTCAATAATAGATGATTATTTGTCTAATATGGGATAGGCAAATATGAGGAGGTGATGTTAGATTTGGACTACAAATCACAAAGATTCTTTGAACTTTTAGGTGTTCAAAGAGAGGAGTTTATTCATCCAACTTGGGTTAGGATAATGAAATGTAGGTAGGATTTTGATTTCTATTTTTGAGAGCAAGATGGGTCACCAATTGATTTTGGCTCCACCAATTGATTTTGGCTTAATTGGTGAGTTGGTTGGGCTTAGTTTGATCCCTAAGGTTTGCTAATGCTCTCCTTAACTCTTTAAAAGTCATTTGGGAACTTTTATATGAGTTTAGGAAAGACACTAAGCAAAGAAATTGAAGAATTTCCTATGGCTTTTAGGCTAAGGAAAATGGGAGATTTTCTACGATGCTTTATGGTGCAGAATGATGGCCGTTAAAAGAGAAGAATAATATTAAGTTAAGTGTTGCAGAGACGAGGATGCTTAGGTGGACAAGTTGCTTTACTCTTAGAGATAGGATATGAAATGAGCATATACATGAAAAGATTGGAGTAGCTCCAGTGGAATGTAAGATTAGAGAGAGTCTCCTTAGATAGTTTGATCACATAAAACGGCGGCCTTCCGATGACCCGGTTAGGAAAGTAGATGTATTAGATTTGACTTATGTTAAGAAAGGTAGAGGTAGACTTAAAATACTTGGTTAGAAAATATTATAAATGACCTTTCTTTATTAGATTTAAATGAGAATTTAACTCTTAACAGGACACAATAGAGAAAAAGGATTCATGTACATGTTGTTGTAGAAAATTGGAGGGGAATGTGTAACTTAGAAGTTGTAAATTAACGAAGGTTCTTGGAACTTTTTGTATTCCGTGAGAGATATTCATTTGCTTAATTTAGGCTAAGCAAATGAAGAAGACTAGAATTTTGGTCATATGTCTAAGAGATTAATTGTTAATATTAGATTAAACAAATGAAGTAGAAAGACTTATGATTGGGTCCTAAGTCTAGGGGATTATTTGTCAGTTTTGTGTTCGAACCAATAAAATAGAACTTAGGATTTGATTATAAGTTCAGGAGATCATGGCATGATGTGTTTAGGATTTTAGGGAAATCCAAAACATCATATGCAACAGAGGAAAACTCCTTAAAAAGAGAGCTCCTTTTTTTTGTGAAGTGTTTTGAGTTCTTTTGAATATGAGCGATCATTTGGATGCCTCTAAATAAGTTTTAAATATCAATTTTGTCATCTAAGAGGAATCTAGGAGGGTGCATGTGATGGTTTCTCACTTTAGGAGCTTATCAGATGCTTAAATTACCTATTATTGTCCTCAACTAGTCAATTTGTAAATTTACCTATTATTGTCCTCAACTAGTCAATTTGTAAATTTCACTAATCATGCTTAGATAATTTTAATGTGTGATGGAGTATAATCTATAGACCTTTGAAGGTCATATAATACTCCACCATTGCTTTACAACCACTTACAAATTAACTAAACCGTTTATAAATTTGCAAATTTTGAGTAAGCAACGATCTTAACAGATGACCCATAACATGCATTCCTTTAGGGTTTGAGTGATGCAATCTAAATCATGAATCCTAATTTGATTAAATGTGTGGGAATTTGGATTAGAGTTATTCATCATTTGGATTGGAGTTATTCATCATTTGTTTCAGCTCTTTGAATTTGGAGAAACATCAGAAGTGATTTCAATCAATTTACTTGTCATTGGATTTGATGATCATGAAGTTCATCCCACTAATTGTTTGTAAACTTCGTAAATTAATTGAAACACATTCTTGAACATTTATTAAATTTGGAGAAAAATCACAAATGTTACGCAATGCAAGTCTCCTCCTGCATGTTTAAGTTAATTTTTTCATAACTAGTGATTTGTTAAGGAACTGATGCGTGTTATAGAATGTGAAACATTTGTGACATCACTCAAGTTATGATCAAATGACAATGCCTATATGGCTACAAGCGAACCAAACATTCAACGAGCTACTCATTGCTCGGTTAGATTAAAGCTTGTTTGTGATTGTTTAATTAACAAAACAAATAAACTTGAACATTATTTTAAATTTTGATCCTTAAATAAACAAGTTTTAACACTAATGTGTTTGGCTCATTTATGTTCATGAACAACATCCTTTAAAGCTTGTGAACAAGCTCGACATTATGCTTGATAAGAAGCTCGATTCGTGTTCGATTCAGAACTCATGAATAAGCTTGATTTGTGTTCGATTCAGAACTCATGAATAAGCTCGATAAAAACTCAATTAATCTTTGATTATAAAATTGATAAAGATACATAATATAAATATTTTATATTTATTATAACATAATGATATAATTATTATTAAATAATAAAATTTAAAGTAATTAAATATTGTTCGTAAACAAGCTCATTTGATAGCTCGAAAAAACTAGCTATATATGTTCATGAACTTGCTCATTTTATAGCTCAAGATTACTCGTTAGATATGTTCATGAACGTGTTTGTTTGATTGATTAAAAAATTTTGCTAAATATGTTCACGAACATGCTTGTAATTGTTTGTTACGAGGCTCGATAAAGCTCATTTGTTAAGTTAATGAACATCTAGAAGTAGAGCTCATTTATAGCTCGTTAAGTCTTGTTTGTTTGAAGCTCGATAAACACTAAATGAACCGAACATGAACCGAACACGAACACTCATTAATTTAAACGAACCAAACATGAACACAAACAATAAAGTTCAAATCAAACACGAACCAAACTTGAACAAGCTGATAATAAATTCCTAGTCTAAGGCTTGATCATAGACGAAGGTTTGAAATGCAATATAATTGACATTTCATGCATTTGTAAGGTGGTGGATACTGATCCAATGACCCTATGTGCATCAACATCCTCCTTGTTCTCTCACATGAGAGCAAATAGGTGGAATTCACTGGATTTCCACCGTTTTTTGGAGAGGACAATGAACATATGATTTTTCTTGGGTTCTAGAAAATATAAAGTTTGGTTTCTAGGATCCCTAAGGGTTTGGAAGCATTTTGGAGACCTAGGGGTTTTCTAAGTTTTTGAGATTTTTACCTCGCCGGAGTAAGTGTCCGACGCTACCCTATATGCCCTTGCCTTGAATAGCAAGATAACCGAGAGATGAGCGACGAAGTTGCTGTCCAAGATGTTCTAAATGTTGTCTCTGCTGTCACAAGCTAGCTAGAGTTGATATGTGTAGGAGAAGAAGCTCTTTTGCCTTCAATATCCTCGTGCTTTTCCTCTTTTGTTTTAGAGAGAGAAAAGAGTAGATTTGTGCTCTTCTATTTGGAAGAATGACATAAAAAAATAGGAGTCACCCTCTCTCAGTCCAAGAAAAAGGAAAGCAACAACAGATGTAAAGTTCCTTTTGGTTTAGCCTCAGACATACGCACATGCAGGATCCATCACATGCATGCAAAAAGTCACGACCACTCCACTCAGCTTTGACTCCAGGCATGAGCGTGAGAACCTGTCCGACCATTCGATTCACCCAGACCACAAGCATGTGAAAAGTTTATTGACTCCTCTCTACTTGTTTCTACTTTAGACACATGCATATAAGCACCTATCATATTCATCCTTGCTCGGCTCGATTACAATCACTCACGAGCTAAGAGCCACTCGCAAGCACTTGACTCCTTTTAGACGCATGAGGGATACTCGGTTTCATCTCTTTGTTCTCTTGCACTATGTTCTTTGCTTGGACGCGAGGGGACCAAGACTAAAGTGCTCTCACTTGATTTCATTTCGTATCAGAGAAACGAGGACAACCCTTAACATTGAGTACCTATCTCGATCTCTACCAAAGCCGCCCAAATTTGCTTCAAATCGAAGAGATAGTGCAATTGGACTGGAGGACATCAACACAAGTTGAAAATTGGGGGCAATCACAATTGTTGATTTAGATTTTCTGATTTGGAAAGTGAAACTTAAATTAAATTGAACTAATTAGACTTGAATTGATCTCGAATTGAGCTTGATTTGGATCAATTTGAGTCGAATTGAGTTTACTTGAATTGATTTGGATTTAATTGACCTTAATTGGACTAAATTTGGATCTAAGTCGATTTGGGTTCGACGAGGTTCAATTGAGATGATTAGGTTCAATCGAATTAGATCGGGTTCGATTCGACTCGATTCGAGTAAAGTCGACTTGAAAATTGTGTCAACAATGACCTTAACCCCTAAATAAAAATAGAAAATTTTGTTTTTATCATTGCATTAATGAAGTTAGAGAGGTCTTAAAGAAAATGAAGTGTGGAAGAATGGTTGGACCTAATGATATTCTCATAGAGGTACATGAATGCTTAGGAGATGGAAGGAATTTTTTGGCTTACAAAAATTTTCAGTATAATTTTGAAGAATAAAATGATGCTAGATGAGTGGACAAGAAGTGTGTTGATTCCTATTTTTAAGAATACATGTGATGCACAAGAGTGTGCGAATTATAGAGGATTAAGTTAATGTGTCATACTTTAAAACTACGGGAGAGAGTTATTAAGCATAGGTTACGACGTGATATTAAGGCTTCTCAAAATCATTTTGGATTCATGTCGGGCAGGTTTATTATGGAAGCTATATATTTATTGAAAGGTTTGATGGAAAAGTAGAGAGAATAAAGAGGATCTACATATAATATTTATTGATTTAGAAAAGTATATGATAAAGTTCCATGAGAAGTGCTCTAGAGAGTCTTAAAAAAGAAAGAAGTTGATGATGTTTATATTCAAGTCATTAAAGATATGTATGTAGGAGCTGCTACTTGTGTTCAAACACAAGGTGGTTTGATCAAGTATTTTCCTATTTCAATCGAATTACATCAAAGATCAACTTTAAGCCCATATCTTTTTGTTTGTCTTGGATGTTTATACTAGACATTTACTAGAGGATGTTCCTTGGTGTATGCTTTTTGTTGATGATATTATTCTTGTTGGTAAGACTAGAGAGGGAGTTGAGAGAAAACTTGAATTATGATGGTCAATCTTAGAGTCTACATGTTTTCGTTTGAGTAGATCTAAAAGTGAATACATGGAGTATAATTTTAGTAATAATAGTTCTAGTGGAAGGATTGTCACTTTGGGCGATCAATTCATTAATGAGAGTACATATTTTAGATATATTGGATATATTGTTCGAAGTAATGATTAAATAGATGAGGATATTATTAGTATAATTCTATTAGACCGATCATTAGATCGACCCAGCCGATCCACACTAGACCGGCTTGCTTCTACAGCGAGGCGGAATAGAGCCCGCCTCCCGATTGTGTCGCTCAAACCGCAGGGCCCAATAGAGCTGATTAGGAAAGATTTAGGAAGATTTTATGAGGGAAATTTGAAAGTAGGGTTGCTTTGAGATTTCCTTTATTTTGTGTGCATTAAATAGTTTGTTTTTCTAGAGTTAGGGCATCTAGAATTTGACATAAATTTGAGATCTCTCTTAGGTACTTGGGCTCTAGCCGTCGGCTTGGGTTTTGGAGAGTTGGATCTTCCTCTCGAATTGATGATCTATTGTATCTTGCTTGCTTTTGTTTGTCTTTCATCAAATAAAATGTGTTTCATTGTTGTTCATCTACCTTGTTCTCAAAACTTGTTTGCAAGTCGCTGATTTTCGCGGATTTTAGCAATGGTTTTCTTGGTTTACACAAGTGTTTCCTATCAAATTCAAGTTGGATGGTTGAAGTAGAGGAATGCATCGGGCTTATTGTGTGATAGAAAAGTATGCTTCAAACTTAAAGGAAAATTGTAGAAGATGATGGTGAGACCTGCAATGCTTTGTAGTGTAGAATATTGACTATTAAAAGAGAAGCATAAAGCAAGTGTTACATAAATGAGAATGCTCAGGTGGATGAGTGGCTTCACTCTTTTAGACAAAATGCAAAACAAGTATGTACGTGAAATGGTTGGAGTAGCTCCTATTGCAGATAAGATTAGAAGGAGTCATCTTAGATGGTTTAGACATATAAAACATTGGTCTTCTAATGAATCAGTTATGAGAGTAGATGCATTAGATTTGAACTATGTTATGAAAGGTAGAAGTAGAATTAAAAAGATTTGACTAGAAAATATTAGAAATGATCATTTTGTTTTAAAATTTAATCAGAATTTGACTCTTAACAGGACACAATGGAAAAAAGGATTCATGTAGCTGACCCCACATAATGGGATACATGTTTGGTGTTGTTGTCGTTATTGTAGTGAAATACAACGTGTCTTTTTAACGATAGTAAAATATATTAGTTGGTCCTTCAGACTTCCCCAAGTAACCACATTCATATTTTGAAATTGTTAGAGTTGTTACAATTTCAATAAAAAAAGCTTTCGCTCATAAGGACATGATACGCCTTGGTATCAAAAACAGAACGAATAAGGACAAATTCAGTAAACAACAAATTTTTATTGATAAATACAGAAATATGCAAAAAATAAGATACAGTGGTCCTCTTTCGAGAGGAAATTCTTTTCCAAGCCCTAGACACCACTAGAATCCCTAAAAAAAAAATAGTAGGTAGCAATCACTCACAAAATTCTACATACAAAACATAACATAAACCCTACTATTTATAGCAAACAATAAACAATAAATTCCAAAATAGCTGTCCCCCAATTCCCTCTCAAATTAGCCCTCTCCAATTAGGAAAATCTTCCTATAATTAGTCTCCTCCAAATCACCCCCCCAAATGAACAATTATTTAGTCCGGTGAACGTACGCTCTTCTACGTTCGGCCACCAATGTTATAACGCCACGTAGCTTGAAGAAAAGTCGCCGACCCGACCCGCTGTGTTTTGGGTTTTCGCACGTGTTAAAAGTAATAATTGTTCCCAAATTTGTCCTTTTTATTTAGAAAATGTCTCCTAATTAATTCCCTCCAAATTAACCCCCAAATCTGCCCTCTTCAATTAGAAAATATTTTCTAATTAATTATCTTCTTAGTTCCTCTCCTAACTTAGTTAATTAATGATTTGTTGGGCCCCACCAGGGGAGCCAAAATTTACTCATGTTTCTCCCCTTGTTGGTCCGCCCCTCCCTGGTCCGCCAATTGCTGGATCAACCGGTCTAGCACTTCCTTGGTCCAGCCCTTGTGGGATGCCATTATATCAAAACTCCCCACTAAAGTATCACATTTTCCTCAACTTGGAATGAATGAAACTGTTGTTGAATAACATGGTAGGGCTCCCACATGGTCTCCTACTTTGGCAGGTCCTTCGTCCTGATCAACACTTGTTTGTTTCTTATTACTCAATATTGCACTCATTTGACCTCCAATGGTTCCAACAACACCTCCATGTCGTCCGTCAAGGTTGAGGGAAGTGAAGAAGATGTAATGTGCTCTCCTAGCACCCATTGAAGCTGAGACACATGAAACATTGGGTGGATGGCTGATGACGACGGTAACAGTAGGCGATATGTCACCGCCTTAATGGGCTCCACTATCTCGTAATGACCAAAATATCGGGGTGATAACTTATCATTCCATCTCCGTGCCAAGGTTTTCTACTTGTAGGGATGAAGGTTCAAGTAAACCCCACGTCAAATTGAATGTCTCTCTTTTGTACATCCGCCTTCCGCTTCATAATTTTTTGAGCTTTTAACAAATGTCCCTTCAGCTACCCCAATATCTTGCTCTGTCCTCCAATTACTGCTCTACCGAAGCCAACGGTGTACTGCCTTATCCATAATATATCAAGTGAGGCGGATCTCTTCCATATAGCATCTTGAACGATGTAGTCTGAGCTTCCAAATGGTAGAAGTGTTTTATCAATACTCTTCCCAAGCCAACCATTTTCCCATAACTTTAGTGTTTTTAATATAAAGAACCGTAGATAAGTTTCCACACTACGATTGACTACCTTCGTTAGTGCTCAGCAAGATCTTGTCTTGATCAGATACGATCGATTCCAGTATCCCATGTAGTCTCACCACCTCCCTCATAAAAATCATTGCTACTGATATTATTGTATAGGGGTGGAGAAGGTGAATGAAATGGGCATACTTAATCGATCCACTACCACCAGTATCATAGTGTGTCCATCTAACTTTGGCAACCCTTCAATGAATTCAATGGTCACCTCCTCCCACACATTTTCAAGCAGAGCTAAAGGTTGGTGAAGCATTCTTGGAGACATAGCTAAATACTTGTGCCTCTGGCATTTATCACAACAAGCCACCATCTTTTGAACATCCTTTTGCATATCCTCCAAATACAGCTCTGCAGAGAGCCGATTATGTCTTTTTGAAGCAAGCAGGGAATGCTAAAAGAACTCTTTGGAAGCACAAACCGCCTATAATAAAGCAACTTTTGTCCCAGATGATTGTCCTTATTTCCTGCTAGCTACTACCTAATTTTCCTCAACCCTGCATCCCGTTCGCTCACTCTCCTCAGTGCTTTGCAGTCAATCACCAAGGGCACAAAAAATTCCATTATCTGGGGTTCCCCCATGCATCTGGATAAACCATCTACTATTTTTTTCCAACTCCAGATCGATACTAAATCTTAAAATCATTGTCCAATAACTTTGAAAGCCATATTTGATGCTCCTCAGTGACCACTCTGTTCCAACAAATACTTCAAACTCCTCTTGTTAGTTCTAACGATGAAATGTCTTCCCAATAAATAAGGTCGCCATTTCTGAATGGATAGCACAATCGCCATCATCTTCCTTTCATAAACTGACTTGAGTCTTGCCCTGGTATTTAACACTTGATTGAAATATGCCACTGGTCTTTGGTTATGCATGAGTACCGCTTCTAACCCAAAATATGAGGCATCTATCTCAACTCGTAAAGACTGGCTGGAATCTAGGAGAGCTAAGACTAGCACACTGGTCATAACCTTTTTCAACTCAAAACCTTGGGTGGCTGACTTTCCCCACTTGAAGTTGTTCTTCTTGAGATGTTCTGTCAACGACCCCACTATAGAACTATATCATTTCACAAATTTTTGATAGTAGCCTATGAGTCTCAAGAATCCTCTCAGTTCCTTTAAGGACTTGGGTTAGTCCATCCGAGCAGGCCTTAATCTTTTTCTAGTTAGCTGTCACCCCCTCCTAAGATACCACATAGCCTAAATATTCTACTGGTGGTTGGGCGAAAGAACATTTCTTATGATTGGCAAACAAAGAGTGCTTCATTAAAGTAGACATCACCACTCCCAAATGCTCCAAGTGCTCCCTCTCTGATCAACTGTATACCAATTTTCGTAAAAAAATGCCAGCATTAGCCTTCGCAAGTTGGACTGGAATATCCTGTTCATCAGAGATTGGAAGATGGCTGGTGCGTTAGTGAGGCTAAAGGGCATCACCAAGAATTTATAGTGTCCCTCATGTGTCCAGAAAGCTGTCTTGGTATCTCCTTATCACATTATGATCTGGTGGTACCCGGATTTCAAGTCGATCTTGGAGAATATCACAGATCCATGCAACTCAGCAAACATCTCATCAATGTTTGGTATGAGAAACTTATATGGTATAATTTTCTTATTCAAAGCACAATAATCTACACAGAACCTTCAACTCTCTTATTTCTTCTTCACCAAAAATACAGGATTAGAGAAAGGGCTTACACTGGGCTTGATAGTTCCAACTTCAAGCTTCTCCCGAATTAGTTTCTCAATCTCGTCCTTCTAGATCTGAGGGTAGTGGTATGGCCGGACACTAATGGGGGAGATTCCTTCATTCAAAATAATAGAGTGCTGCTCTAGTGGGGGTGGTAATCCCTGGGAAGCTAGAATGCCTTTAAATACAAAATATTTTTAGCTTCCTAATCTTTTGATCTTCCATGCCCCAATGTCCCCTTCCACCCCCCATGCCTCCCATGAAGCGAGCATTGGGGTCTCTCCATGGTTCCTTCTCTTTCTTTCCCCATTCATATTCCCTCCTTGTATATTCCCTATCCACCCCTCTTCTCGGTAGAGGATCTAGGCGGGGTATTTCCTTTTCCCATCCTAAAATATCCCCCTCTTTGTCTTCCCTCGCCATGCCATCTTCCTTATTTTTTTTTGCTTATGGCGGAGCCGTTTTAGTATGAAGCTCCAACATCCGCTTCATTATCTCCTATATATTCCCAAACATTTCTTCTAACGCTGAAATATGTTTGTTCACATCCGCTTGTAGTTGCCTTACTCCCCCCTCCAACTTTTCTTCTAACGTCTCAACTCCTTTTTCGGCCATCGATACCCGGATCAAAGCTTTAACCGTGAAAATCAGCAACTTTGATGCGAATCTGACATCCAAACACTGAAAATCAAATAACATAAAGGAAAAATCTCAGCAGGAATCAGCGACAATAACTGGGATTTCAGTCCAGGACACCGCTTTGATATCAATTTGATATGCCTTGGTATCAAAAATAGCCAATGAACAAGGACAAACTCAGCAAACAACTGATTTTTATTGATAAACTCAAAAATATGCAAAAAAAAAAGATATAATGGTCCACTTTTAAGAGGAGGATATTCTCTCTCAAACACTAGACGCCGTTAGGATCCCTCACAAAATCAGTAGACAAACAATCATTCACAAATTCTACATACAAAATATAACATAAACCCTACTACTTATAACAATCAATAAACAACAAATTTTAAAGCATACCTCCCCCAATTTCCTCTCAAATTAGCCATCTTTAATTAGGAAATATTTTCTAATCAATTCACATCTTAACTCCTCTCCTAACATAGTGAATTAATGGTTTGCCGGGCCCCACAAGGGGAGCCAATATTTGCTCAAGTTCCACCTCTTGTTGGTCCGCCCCTTCCTAGTCCGCCAATTGTTGTACCGACCGGTCCATCTCTTCCTTGGTCCAACCATTGTCGCCTAACTATCTCCTAGTTGTAAGATGAAGAGAAGTCGGATGCACAAGACAAGGGGTTTACTAGATGAATGCCAGTGTCCTTATAAGCAGATTTTGTATGGTATGTTCATGAAATAAACTTAATGTTGTTTTATGAATCTAGCATGGCATATCCGTAATTTATGGTTTGTTTCTAACACGCATCCAATATGGCATCCTATCCAATATTTGTTGTCTTGTGATTTGTTTGTTTCTTGAAGAAGTGTTTATACTTTATCATACATGCTTTTTGATTCCCACTCTGATTAGGTTTTTTCAAATCTAATACAGAATGATTTTTCCGATTGTCTATGGACAGGGATACTTATAGGGGTTTGCAATCTAAGTGATTGGTTTCTACCTTATACTCTTTTACATAGTTTTTTTTCGCCTTTAAGAAAACTAATGCTTGTAGTCATCTTCCATCTGAAACCTCACATGCCTAGGGGCTTGGACTAAGATAATGTCCAAATATGGCATAATAAAGAGGATTAAAGGAAACTCCGTATTTTTCAGAGGAGGCAGAGGTCGGCATAGGAAGGAAATTCTGGGTGTTAGTCCTGGCGAAGATTTTGAGAAGTTTGGAAAAAAATAAATAATATGATTGATAGGACGGTCCTTCCTGCTGCACTCTCTGGAGGAGAATGCATTGGACAAAGATAAGATCACGAGGCAGAGGGGAAATATTTCCTGTGACAGCTGTCACTAATCATCCTTTTCTTTTGTTTAATTCTAATTGTTGATCTACTATTTTTTTTTAATCTTTTTATTTGCTCCCTGCTGTTTTCACCTAGAATTTTCTTTTCATGGAGCAGGGTCTTTCAGCTGGGCTATTAAGGCAAGCAACATACACAACTGCACGACTTGGATCATTTAGGTATGGTTATTGTTATTTATAGAAAGAATTGTTGTTGCTATGGAAAGACTTTACTTTCATGCTTAATTGCCTCGTTTGCATTCACAATTTGGTTTGGAGTGACTGCTGGCTTGATGTAGCTAGTAAAGTTGTTTTAAGTTCAGGTATAAAGTTCTATGAAGGTTAGGTATTCTGTTCCTAAGAACACTCTGGTTTTGGTTCAGTTCTGTAGTTACTAAATACTCTTAATCTTTTACAAAAATGTATTTTTTGTGAATATTTGGCATTTTTTATGTGAGATTGGGATTGAATTTGGACAAGTTATGAATTGTGTAGCATTACTCGTGAATGCCATTTATGCTTGCATTCCTGAATTACTGGACAAATATACCATGTCTCCTTTGGGTGTTTAATTCCTATTACAAGGATCCATCATTTGTTCTTATTTTTCCCCTATGGTCTTTATCTATTCAAACACTTATGTTTGATTACTTATTGACTAGGGTACTGACAAACAAAGCTACGGAGGCTAACGAAGGGAAGCCTTTGCCGCTCCTTCAGAAAGCTGGTATTGGGTTGGCAGCTGGAGCTATAGGCGCATGTGTTGGTAGTCCAGCTGATCTTGCACTCATCCGCATGCAGGCTGATGCAACTTTACCACCAGCACAACGCAGAAATTACACAAATGCCTTCCATGCACTCTTTCGTATTTCTGCCGACGAAGGGGTTCTTGCACTCTGGAAAGGTGCGGGTCCAACGATAGTGAGGGCAATGGCATTGAACATGGGCATGCTTGCCTCTTATGATCAGAGCGTGGAATTTTTCAGGGATTCACTTGGTTTTGGAGAAATTAGCACAGTTCTAGGTAAGAGTAGGCAGTCTATTTCATTAATGTTTTGTCTCTTTAATATATATATATATATATGGAAAAATTTTCAAACAGGCTAAGTACAAATTTAAATTTGGAAAACAGACCAACTTGGTCATTTATAAGCAAACTAAATGATAATTTAAAAAATAATATTAATTACTATAAATTACTAGAAATAACATTACTTATAAATGTGAATTTAAATATATATATATATATATATATATATATATAAAATTAAAATAAGGACATCGCGATGTGTCGGACAACTTTTGCCTCATGGACGACAAGTCCCCACATCAGTGAGAACTTCGTCTGTTCTTTAAATTTAAATTTATTGCCATCAATTTTTATTATTTAAATTTATATTTAGTTTGCTTATACACACACTACACACTAGATTCTTAATTTGTATATGATTTAGATGAATCAATCTATGACTTCTAATATGAAGAGCTCGTATAATGATGGTGATAGTAGCTAAGATGAAATTCAAAAAAGGAAAAAGAAATCGTTTGGAAGGAAATGCCAATCCTTTTATAGTACACATTTTCTATGGATAGACTATTTATTGATTATGTACTTGTTCTATTGCTTTGAACATTTTGAATGCCTTCCATAAGGAAAGCTCATCGTATCTTTGGAATAAATATAGACTGGAGGATTTATATCTTCAAATTAACCACATCAGTTCTTAATATTCGAAGCTTTTAAGAACGCTGATTTTCTGGTGTATTTGCAGGGGCCAGTGCTGTTTCAGGATTCTTTGCTTCTGCCTGTAGCTTGCCCTTCGACTATGTGAAAACACAGATCCAGAAAATGCAGCCAGATGCCTCTGGGAAATATCCCTATAGCGGATCTTTGGACTGTGCGATGAAGACCCTTAAGAGCGGAGGGCCTTTCAAATTTTACACTGGATTTCCAGTTTACTGCGTTAGAATTGCTCCTCATGTCATGGTATGAAATTCTTTCCACATTTTCTTATCAATTTAACTCTCAACCTAAATATGGGCCATTACATGGGCAAATTATTGCGTCCGGTGTCCGGATTCATCCGGACACCAATCCGGTGTCGCCACGTCACCAAAATACACCGGGACCCAGTGTATTTGGGTGACATGGCATCACTGGATTGGATGTCCGGACGCAATAATTCGCCCATTACATGACGAGCTTTCTATGCCTTCTATTCGATTGAATTGATTCATGGAGTCTATTTGCTGCAGATGACATGGATATTCTTGAATCAAATTCAGAAGATCCAGAAATCTGCGGGGCTCTAGGAACTTTATTTTACTTCTATATCCATATTAATTTTTGTCCAGAGATTCCGGCTTTTTTGAACTGTACCTGAGCCTGTTTTAGGGTCTTAGTTGCCCATTTAATCTGTTGGCAGCAATCGGCTGACTCTAAAGAGAAAAAAAGGAAATGTAATCCTCTGTTGCTGAATTTTTGTCTGGTTTTTTGTTGAAAATTTTTTGCTGATTTTTTATTTCTTATCTCTATTAATGGTACATTTTTGTGGGTAAAGATACAGTACATCTTATGATCTACCTGACTTGTTGAATTATCATGAAACATCTTATCTTTTCATAAGCCTGTTTTTTTTATTCTTCCACTTTCATGGGGCTGCTAACTTTTTTTGTCTTTAATTCGTTCGGTAGCTAGTATTTTTACTTATATTTTGGCATTTTTTTTGGGACATTTAGGCCATTTAAGGCAAACTCACACACACAACGCATACACATGGACTCGAACCTTGGACCTCTTAGTTGGAAGCCTAAGCTCTCAACCAATAGGCCAAGGGGAGTTGTGTTATTTTGGCATTTGAACCTTAACCTCCATCGCGGGGCAATTTTTGGTAAAAAAGGTTGGAAGTCAGAAAAAGAGTATTCTTGTAGAGATAATGTAGGACAAGGTAAAGGTATTTAATGGGATTTTGATGTTAAGGGCATTGCAAATAGCAGTAGCATTCATGGAGCCAATAGAAAAAAGAATGGAGCTCTTATTTTGATGAATGTGGAGATCAGAGGAAGAGGTAAAAGAGTTTAAAATGTCCCTCAAATATTCAATATTCATAATATTGTATTTAAAAAAAAACTATTGGAACTGCATAAAGTGTGTGATGCTTTCTCTATCATTTAAGCCTTCAAAGGTGAGATTAGAAGTAGCACCATCAATAAGGTTAGAGAAAGTGCCCATGATGATACAAAACAGTTAGGGGAGAGGGGGTAGCCCGCTCTTAAGCCAACAAGGAATCAAAGAAGCCTTCTAAGGCCTCATTAGCAGATTGAGAAATAAACATCATCAATGCAACCTTTGATGCAAGAATTGATAATCAATGGGAATCCTTTTTGAGCAAGATGAGCCAATAAGAATTTTTAAGACACAATATCAAAGGCTCTATAAATTTTGAATTTAGCACAAAAATATTTTTCTTAATAGATAAGTTAAACTCCCATAGAAGTTTAACAACAAGTAATATGTTATATTTAGAAATTCTTTAGTGAATGCAATCAGTTTGACTAGTTTGAATGATATGGGATAGTATATGCTTCATCAAAATTTTATCATAATTTTATTAAAATAATATTGCAAAGAGATATAGGCCAAACATATGCATTGTTGATAGCATGAGTTCTTTTGGGGATTAAAGTAATAGCATTGGTTTTAGCACATCTAGGCATAGCGCTAATGAGAAAAAAATCTTAACAACCAAACAGATGTGATGCCCAATGATATCCCAAGCATTTTTATAGAATTCATAGGTGTAACTATTAGGACTATGGGCAGAGGAGGAGGGAGTAGAGAAGATAATCTCTTTGATTTCCTTATTAGAAATACGAGCAACTAAAGAAGAAAGAAGATGTGAAGGAACAATATTACCAGCAGGGATAGATGTAATATTGGGGTTAGAAGGGATAAGAGAGTTGAAAAGGTTTTTGAAGTGTTGAATGATAGCATGAGCAATGATTTGTGGTGTGAAGAAAACTCCTGAAGTTGTGAAAATTTCATTGATTTTATTCTCATTCTATCTTGTTTTGATTCATACATAAAGAAACTCAAGATCATCTTCACCAGTAGACAGCCATCTAGCCTTGGATCTCTGAGAGATACAGGAGGCCCAAGATGAATAGCAATAGAAAATCTTGTAGTTAGAATCTTTTGTAGAGGCATTAAGAGAGTGATCTATAGGACTATTTTGAAGTTGGTTGTCTACCTTGGAGCTCTATAATAGAGTTAGATACGGATTTAGAGGAGGCTTAGCCTTTATATTTTATAACACTTTTGAGCTTCTACATCTTGGGATGAAAAGAATAAATTGGGCTCCCATAGGGATGAATGGCAGAGAGAAAAATGAGAGCATCCCATAAATCAAAAACTTTAAACCAATAATTTTTGAACAAAAATCTATGGTTTTTAACAGTCAGAGGGGTTACAAAAAATCACTAAAGGATTATAGTTAGAACATCTTGGGTTTTCTATTTTATAGAATGAGGAAGGGAAATGCTCTAGCCAAAGGTCATTAACAAGAACTCCATCCAACTTAATATGGATAGGGTTATCACTCCTCTGATAAAATCATGTGTAAAAGTGGCCAACAAAAATCAGATCATGAACACTTGCATTGAATATGAGATTGTAAAATCCTATAGTTTGCTATTATGTATTGCATTAGCTCCAGATTTTTCATGTTTGATTCTACAATAATTGAAATCACCCAAAAGCAAAAAGGCAAAGAAATGTTACAAGTATAACATAAAATACATTGTCAAACAAGAAGCCGTCAATGTGTGAGTTGGAATCATATACCATAGTGATTAGGTAAGAGGGGTTATTCCTAGAAAAAAAGAGTTCCAAGAATTAATTGGTTGGAAGAAAAAAAATGTTTAAATGTGACATTTGAAGAATTCCATTTAAGCCATATTCTGCCTGGGTCAAAGACATCAAAGTTATTGAAATAAGCTTCATTATCAAAAAATTTATGAGAGGCCTCAAACCAGGGGTCTGCAGCTATTGAGCTATGAACTTTAACTTCAACAATACATAACATGACAAGCTTATGTGAACAGATAAATGCATTGCAATTAAGGATTTTTGTAGGGCTATTTAGACCTTAACATTTAGTAAGCAATGTTAGGAAAGGTCATTGGGATTTTGTGTTGCGGTGGTTACCTTCTTAACATTCTTTGATCTAGTGGACTTGGAGTTTTAGTTAGGGGGTTGTGGGTTTTAAGGAGCAATGACTTTGGTTGGAGGCTTGACTGTGATCAGGCTAAATTGTGACACTTTTGTTTCAAACACTAAGAACTTGTTATGAATGGTTAGATTGTTAGCTTGTTGGGAAAGAAGAAGGATAGTTGGTTCTGGTTGAGGTAGAGGGTTAGCTTGACCTTCGAAAAGGTTAGGGACATCAGAAGGGGAGTTTAGGTTAGGAAGTAGTTCTTTGCCTGAACTGGTTAAAGCTTCATAATGCTATAATGAAATCACACTAGAAGGAATCCCTTCCAAACTGAGGTTATTGATGGATCATTGGCAACTAGTGGGTGGAAGGAAGGAATTTGACCATATGAATAGAGAAGCAAGGTAAGAGTTTATGGGGCTTACAATTAACACTTCTTCCCTGAGTTTTTCTACATTGGTAGGGGGATTTGAAGAGGGTTTGATGTGGCAGAGATTAGGAGGATGCACCTTAGATCCATAGCTCAAGTAAGTGGTGGGTTTCCTATCATATTGTACTATCAGGTTAAAAAAAAATTTCAACAACAAAAATATAACTTTCATTCATCATGGGAGAGGAGTTTTGGACTTGAACATAGACACTTAAAAAGGTTAATTGAGTTTTCTCTGCCGTTGGAGAGTCAACAACAAGAGGAGAACTAATACAGCTTATGATTTTAGAAATGCCCTTGATATGAGAGTGAGCACACCTAAGTTTTTTAGGATATCAGAACATAGAGACCCATAGTAAGGCCTACTACCTATAGAGTATACAAGGGATTTCCCCCACTTTTTGGAACCATCGATGATTTCTTCTTATATAAAATGAGAAAACCTGTCATACCCCACAATAGTTTCTTTTTTATATAAAAGAAACAAAGTAAAATTATGTGTGTTATAACATCTCATACATACAGGTGTAAATAAATTAACGATGGAGTAGGGGCTTTTTTGTTTGTTCTTGATTGGCTCATTATCAAAGTGAATAGAGCTATTATAGGTTTACTATAGCTACTTGTCCTAACATATCAAAAAGAGGACCTTATGACTCCCAATGCCTAACATATGTCAAATATTCAAAAACATGGCCCCTCATGACTCCCTGTGCATTTAACACCAAAATAAAACTTCCAAAACAAAACTTCCCATGCACATTAAAACTCCTCAAAATCACACAATTCAAGAAGATAAGCACAAATATCATTATAATTCAGTGCATGAAATATAAATAAATCAATTGGTAGAAATTCACTCTGTGCTATAGCAGTGGACTAATATATCAACAATTAAGTAGAAATTTAACATTTTAAAAATTTGTCAGATTACCAATGATTATTCAAAATATTATTTTGATACTTTCATTATACTACAATATTATTTTATGGGGTTAAAATTATTTTGTAGATAAATAAAATAGCATACCTTTTGAGCTACCCTACAAACAATTTTCATAAAAAAATTTTAATGCCCAAAATTATCATATCTACAACATATAGAAAGTTAAGCGATGAATGGTATGTAAGTACCAAGCTTTACCAATTTTCCTTAATAAAATTACAAATTAAATTAGGAAAATCCAAAAATATTTATATTTTTGAAAATTGAGATAAGTAGAATATAACCTACCATGAGCCAAACAACTTTCAGAATTGGGTTAATAGTTGAAAGTAGATCAGAGTCACACAACCATAACTTTCTCTCATTTGATCCTCCTCTATCTCTCTCTCTAGCCATCCGTCTTGAAATGAGAAAATGGATTAAAATAGTGGAAAAGGATATTATATTATAAAATTTGAGCATGGCGCTTTGGTAGCTGATTATGTGAACTGAAACACTCGCCTTATAGGAGAACGGTGATGTAGTGCCGCTACCAGTGCCATAACAGCCGAATTAATTTGGCCAAAAGATAGAGAGCTCAAAGTCATGATGTAATGCCAAACCCAACATTGTGAAGACCAAAGGGAAACATTTTATATTATCCAAACACGCATACAGACCCTTGGAACCTGCTTCAAATAAGATTCTAACACACACACATACAAAACACTTATAGACACATACAAGAGGTGTAAACAATAAATTTTTTGAGTTTACTTTACCATATCAGATTAAAATAGGTGCAACTATACACAGATTCAACTGGTGTTATAATTCTCTCATTCTTAGAAGAATATTATCTTTGATATTTCAAAACTTAGATCAATGAAATAGATCATGGTATATCTTTCTCATCTCGAACTTCTCCCAAGTAGCTTTTCTTCACATTCTTTATTTGCAATAATCTTTTTTGGTTCCTCTCTATAACTCAAATTCAAATGGATTTTAAATTTATCGACTGATATTTGATTTCTAGACTTAGATACCCACTTTTTCAGAGATGGCACATGGAATATATTATGAAAATTACACATATGCTCTGACAACCATAACCTATAATTAGATTTTTTTAATTCTTCAATTATTTCAAAATGGTTCCAAATACCTTGGACTCAGCTTTTCTTCTTATCCCAACCTATTAATGCCTTTTATTAGTCTGATTTTCACATTTAAAAAATTGCGAACTTGAAATTCTATTGCTTAATACTTGGAATTGTAGTACTATTTATATCTATCCTACATTGCTTTTATGTTATTCCCGATCATATGATTATTTTTAGTAGCTTCTTCGACTAAAGCTGACCCAATCAAACTCCTTTCTCCTACCTTTATCCACGATGAAGGGGTTTTGCACTTCCTGCCATATAGAGCTTCATATGTAGCTACACTCATGCTTGATTGAAAATTATTATTGTAGGAAATTTCAATCAAGGGTGTAGATCCTCCTAGCTATGACCATGTTTCGAAACAGATAACCTCAGAAGATCTTCTAACAGCAAAATAGTCCTCCATAACTGTCCATCAATTTATGGATGAAAAATTGTATCGAAGTGCGGTTTTATGCCTAGAACTTACTAAATACCTTTTCACAATTTGAAAGTAAACCTTCCATCTCTATAGAAAACTATCACTTTTGGTACTCCATAAAGTTTGATGATCTCTCACACATAAACCTGCGCTAATTAATCTACAGAATTATATTACCGCATAAAAAAAATGTGAAGACTTCATCAAATGATCTACTACAACATATATAATATCACATCCTTTTTTTGATATGGGAAATCCTATAACAAAATCTATTATCACTTCCTCTCATTTTCATTCTAGAATCAATAGTGGTTATAGATAACCTCCTAATTGTTGTTGCTCTATTTTCACCAACTGATAATCTTCATATTTTGAAACAAAATTTGCAAGATTCTTCTTTTATATAGACCACCAGAACATGCCGTTCAAATTATTATATATTTTATGACTTCTTGGATGAATATTGTTACCTAAATAGTGTGTTTCATGCATAATCTCTCATTTCAAACCTCCTAAACTAGGAACCCATAACTGATCCTTATAGAACATAACTCCTAAAGAAAATAATCACAGTTCATATTTTTTACTAGACTTGATTTGATCAATCATTTTTAGATGCTTTGTATCTGACTTCTAAGTTTTCTGAATAATCATATGATCCAAAAAACTAGAATATAAAAGTAATCATCTCCAACTATAGTATTTTCATATCCAAAATCAAATGTTTATTAGAAGCAATCAAAAGATTGGACATTCCAAAAGATTTCTAACATACTATAACATTCATTTACTATAACATTAAATTACATGGATGACATTGAATAATGAGATCGTAATCCTTACTAAGTTCTAGACACCTTATCTATATCAATTTTAGATCCTTTTGAGTGATTATATGCTTCAAGCTCTAATATTTAGTATATATGTCACACCTGACTCCATATAATTAATGCCTCAATATCTTCAGAATAATACAATAGCAATAAGTTCTAAATATTATTTTCGATAGTTCCTCTCATGCAATTAACTTCAACTGTTACTATATAATATTTCTATATTATATCAGAACACAGACTATTCCTCTCAGTGAATCATCACTAAATACCTAAAATCCCTCCATAATTAATGGAATAGTCAAAATTAGAGCATATGTCAAGCAATCCTTTAGTCTCTATAAACTCTCCTCATAATTTGACATCCAGAGAATAGTTATTGACTTCTAAGTCAGTCTCATCAAAGGGACATAAATCTAAGAAAATTCTTTCACAATTTTTTGTAGTTGACAGCCTAAAATGCTACACACCTCAAAGATAATAGTAGGCCTTGACTAATCAATAATAGCCTAAAATTTCTAAGGATCTATAGAGATACTCGTGCTACACACCAAGTGCCAGAAAAATGAAATATTCTTCAATCAGAATTCATACTTAGAGAACTTAGCATATAGTTGATGTTACCTCAGAGTCACTAGAATTATCCTTAGATGATTTGTATGCTCCTCCTTAGAAGCTAGATAAACTAGAATATCATCTATAAATATATATTTGTAGTATTGGGACTATGTAATCAATTGGATTATAATTTTTGTGAATTTTTTTATGTAGGCTATAGGTTTTTTAATTTTAAAATCGAATATGTCATTATGAATGATACATTACCTCAGGAGGTGAGACGACCATTCTTTAATGGACTAAGATTACAAAATTATAAATTTCATCTCGACTATAGTAGTCAAATTTAAGAAGGAACTATATATGACCATGAAAGGTCAAAATTATGTTCAATCATACTTTTAAATATGATAATCTAGATGAATTATCATTATTTTCATAATCAAAGTCATAATGATAAATGATATACCTTTTCAAGGAAAGAAAATATAATTTATTTTTAATCATTTGAATAGGAGGATAATAATTGTCTTTAATTTTAATTTTTCACAAAAGAACAAATTTTCCCCGCTCTATTTAGGAGCTAGGAAGAATAGAGTTTAATTTATATGGTGTCTTGAATCTCCTACAAAGGCAAGTCATTATAGTTAATAACATCGTGAGATGGTTAGTCTTCCTATGAATACTCACAATTAGAATAATGGTAGAAATTTTATTTGGATATCTCAATGAATGATATGATATAAGAATTTTTGAATGAGATTAGATCAAATTTTTAGCACTTATTTTGGAAGCCAAAGGATAAAAAGTAAGAGTCATTCTTAGATTTTGAAATAATTCAGAAATGTCACAATTTATTCTGTGATGGGATTTAAATTTTGGTGGAGAGAAAATTTAGTTTAAGTTGATATTTTATTAGAAAGTTAAGATTACATTAATGGAGGGTGGGGACTTATGATTTGAGATCTACCTCAGAACCTAGATCTATGTTGCGCACTATGTAATAATAACCCAAACCTATCTAAAATGCACTTTGGAATTTCATCGGCCTAGATTGGAAAGCTAGATGAACCACCTAAGTGCTTTAAATTATGATTTTGAGCTTATGAAAGATGGGCGAATTGTTATTTAAGTTTTTTAGAATTTAGAGCCAACATCCAAAGAAATTCCTAAATGACCCCATTACTTATGAATGGTATGACTATGCTTGATGCAATTAAATTTTAATTAATTTTCATTTATTTCTAATGCAATGCATTCAAATTGATCTTTTATGTCAAAATTGATAAATTGTGAACTATAAGAAAGGCAAAAAAAGATTTTTTCCTAGAGAGAACAACATCCCCTCAACAGATCTACAACCTAATAGGTTAGATGGTCTACTACGACCTACATGCGAGGAGGTGCTTAGCAAACAGAGAAGATAAATATATATGCATGAGAACTCCAGATGTGCTATGGCTTACTTTTAGGAATATTTTATCTTTCTATGTGAGCATACTTTCTTTTATTTAGTTATAAATAAAAGAATTTTTTGTCCTTACGAGCCTAACAAAATCCAGACAAACTAAAGCATGCAAGAAGCAAACCTATAAAAGTAGGAAACTTTTAATACATGAGTAATATAAAGAAAAAACTCATAAATCCTAAATCCAATCAAATAATATAATTAAAAGCCAGGTGACAAGTGTCATTTGATATATAAACCAGGATATACTAAAATTAAAAGTGGCCGAGTTCCACCGATAACACCCCAAAATCTAATCCTATAGAATGATGCAAGTTCATTTTAAATGAAGGCTTTTCTCTTGGTCTTTAAAATTTCTTAGTTTTCTTTGTCTTTCTTCAGGCTCCCTATGCTTGTCCAAATTTGAACATCTAAATGTAAAGAGCTCTCCATTAGGGATACTTCTTTCTGCTTTGTATTTTATACTCCTAATATAATGCATTTCTTTAAGTGACTTTCACAACTCTTTTTATGTTTACATTAATAAAGAATAAAAGACTCTATACAACCTCTAGGTTATCTTAAGCAATTTATATAAAATCATAAAAACCATCACAAGCATTTATATATATATATTATCTCTCTCTTTTAAGCCAACACATTCACTTGGCCATGATTTTAATTTTTTAGGGGGCTAAGCTGTGAAAGCACCTATAGAAGATTTTGTTAATTCACATTTCAATTATCCCACTTTTATAGCCCTGCATAAGCATGACCATCTACAAAAAATATGTTAGCATCTAGATCCTTTCTAACTTCAGGAATCTAAACACCCATCACTGATCACATCAAAATCACTTCAAGACATATGAAAAGAAAAATATGATAAAAATATGACATTCATTCATTCAAGAAAACCAAAAATCCATTTCACATTTAAAATAAAACTCATAAATGAACAACGATCTAGCCTATAACTAAGGTTGATTATCCTAACAAGCAATGTATAATGTGTGAAAGGGGGTTATGTGGTTTGGATATTCCCCAAGCTTGACATTAGTTTGATTTATTTAACATTTATATTTTATTTGTTCAAGGTTAAGTGATGTTTAATCTTAACATTTAATACTTACTATTTGATGAATTTTTTTGTTAAAGTTTTATATCATTTTAGCTCTTAGACTACCATATTTTAATTAGTCATTTGATCCTTAAAGCCTTAAAAATCTAATACACTTTTGCTCTCTAAATGCAATCAAGCAACATGTATGGAGGCTTTAGTTTATTAATGATTTATTATTGATTATTTAGGTTGAATAATGATTGTCTTTGTTTATGCTAGGGCCATGAGATTTATTTCAACCTCCTTGGAGATAAGTTAATAGCCTTATAGGATTAGGTTAGTCATCTCCATCTTTTGAATTATGTTTGATTTAGTATGCTAATTTAGATTGACCTGGTTAATTTGCTAAATAATTTATGGATTACTTATTTAAGTTTAATGGCAATTGTCTTTGTTTACACCAAGACCATGAGGTTTATTTCACCCTCCTTATGGCTAACTTAATAGTCTCGTAGGCCTAGGTTATCTAGCAATTATCTGATTTTAGAGTTAATATTATTATATTTTAATTATTGATTAGCTAATTCTATTTAATTAAGTTGATTGATTCTTTTTGCATATTTTAAGTTTGGTTAAAATTATTGAGTTCTTTTGATTATTATCCTTAGGTGTGTTTGACTTTAAGTTGACTTTTTTATTTGTAATAGGTTTTGAAAGTTTTATATTTTAAAAAATAATTAGATTTTATTCCAAATTTAATGTAATTAAGTTTGGGTGAATTGATTTTTTTTCTTGAATTAGTTATGATTTTTTCAAAATTTAGACCTTTACAATGAATTAAATAATGAAGATAATTAGGGATTTTCAATTTTGGTTCCAAATCAATTCTAAACTTCTTGAAATTTCTCCCAAATGTCACTAATGACTCTTGGAGATGGCTTCAAGTGTTTAGAGCCACTTTGATATTTTTAATTAATAACTTTTGTTAGTTTTTGAACTACTATTAACTGTGTAGTTTGGTGATAGGGCTTTTAATATTTTTTTATTAGGAAATTAATTTTGAGGAATTTGAGCCTTAGTTTGTATTTTTAGCATTCTATTTGAATTAATTATAAATTAATTAAGAAATTAGGTCAGTTATGTACATAAAATTTAAGATTACTAAATAATAGACCAAAATATTATTTACATTGGCAATGAAACTTGAAACATAGGTTTGCCAAGACCTATGCTTCAAGCACATGAAAATTGGCTTCAAGGTGGACCTCCTAAGGTTGATAACCTAATCACCTAAGGCAAATGCATTTATGTACTTAGGTATTTATTTAGTGCGAACAAAATATGGGATTGAGGTGTAATTAGAGGTCTTCTAACACTTAGACCAAGCACATTCAACCCACAATGTAAAAGCATAATTCCCACTGAAATGGCGATTAAGCTAATTTAAATTTAAGCATTAATCACTAACCCATTGATTTAAATTAGCCAAATGAAGCCCTTAAGCACTTCGAACAAAGATGATTACTTTTTGGCATGTCAATAACTTGTCCATAAATCTTAAGCTTTGTTGAATTAATTTGAGTGAATATTTACAAAAATACCCCTAGGAGTAATTCTAATATAATTTTAACTTCATAAGGATTCCCTGTCATATTATGAGGATCCACATGAGTGTATTCTCTGACAGCTGATACTTCTTCCATAGATTTTCCCTTCTTTATTTTTTCTTCTACCATATATTTTTTATAAGTCGACTAGGACCCACTTATTTGAACTGTACTCTCTCTTTGAGTGTGCCAACACATCAATAGATATCACTTCTTTTACAATTCTCAGAAATTTAGAGTTCAATTGCCCATAACCAGTAGTGCGATCATGGATTAATTCATTTAATAGAGATTTAAGTTTCCATTTTCTCTCTAACAAGGTAACATAGGATCTAATAGAAGGGAGTGGGTGGAGAGTTAACTATTCTGACTTGATTTTCTTCTATAGTAGTAGAAGACAACAGGTGAAAGCAATTCAGACTCGCTGTTGGGGACTTATACAGAACTTTAGACTCTTTAGCTTCCCTTTTAATTAACCTCAGATTAGCTACTTCAGTTGCAACATTTAGAAGGTTATTCTCTTCTAGCATTTTTGCTTTCTCAGCCCTTTTCCTCAAATGGTGGTTCTTGTTCCTTCTTTTTCCAGGACTTGGTCATCTCCTTAGTGGTTTAGGATGACCCTATCTCAAACTTGCTCATATATAGGAATTTAGGAATAATAGCATATTTTCCTTTTTGGATAGTAGATAGCCTTAAGAAAGTCAGACGGGAGAATACTGATGGTTTTGCAGCTACTGGGGTAACTGCAGACCCACCCTCAAGTACAGCCTTTGTAGGTGCAGCAGGCACAGATTTAACCTTGACCATCTCATATTATGGTCCATTGAAGGTGAATTTGAAATTTCTCACTAATCCATATTATATCACAGTTGCTTTAGCAGAAGGAATAGTCATATTTGCATCATTGAAAAAGAGAAGGTCAACTTTCCAGGCATGGTTTATGTAGACGAAAATTATATATTAATATTCAAATTCTATTAACCTTTAAATAAGATATAGATCTGAAGAAAATATTGAGTGCAATTTACTGAGTCCCCAAAGCAAGATTAAACTAAGGATGATAACTTTTTTTTTAATTTTTTTTTTTTTTTTTTTAACTTTTTACTACTCACTGATTTTAGATTTTGGCTCAGCCTATGCAAACATAGACTAGAGAAGTGATTCAGATTGAGGTTTTGAATTTTGAGTTATAGAGTAGATGATTGAAATTTAGTTTAAATTTAGATTTAAAGGAACATTGAACAAGAACTCTTGTCTAAAGACTGTCAAGTGTGGACAATGGAAGAAGACATGGACTTGTTTTAAATTTAGATAGAGACATCAATGAAAGGACTTTAAACAAATGAGATAAATAACTTGAGAATTTATAATCTAAAGCTTAAGTTTATATCAAAAATATAATAATCCAAATATATATATAGAAAACATTCACATATCATTTCAACTATGAAACTAATCCAATGTTTAAAAGTTAGGTTTGCATTCCATAACTCTTTCCCTTATGCTAGAAAGAAACTAAGATTGGATTTATTTTATTCTAGGTTGTAGACTCCCTATAGGGGCAAACCCCTATTGTTAATTATATCCCCTAAGTAAATACTCTTAATTAAAGTAAAGACTAAGGATTTTCAAAGATATATAGATTTGAAAAAATGATTGGACTGACAAAATTTAATGTATACATTTTACATTATAAATTTCTAATTATCCTTGAAATTTAGATTTTAGGTTTTTTAAATTTTAAAAGAATTTAATTTGAATGTGCAAAGATTGAAGAGATGTTTATAACCTAGACTTGCAACTAACAATCCTAATACACAATCAATCGCCCTTAATATAATGCATGATAGGCTGAGTTCTATCCTATGAAGTTAAAGGATGAATCACTCTCAAATTTATGACTCAAGATGAGTAATTTTAACATTATGTTCAAATGACACTAGAAAGATGACTCACTAAAAACTCTAAATTTTATCTTATTTAATTTAACTAACTATATTTTCTTACTCCCAAAATTTCTTAGAAATTTTAGCAGCATAATGACCCTATCCAAAGAAAAAATATAGCATCCCCCGAGTGCAATGGGGACCTTGCTACCTCACCAAAGTAGGCATAAAAGTCCTAGGTTCTAGAATACAATTATAGAAATTTAAAATGCATGCATGTATATATGATTGGGAAAAGGGGCTGTATATATGATACTTAGCATTGTATCATCTTAGAACTAGTATACATAAAAGAAACCTAAGAAAACTCTGTTGAAACTTGTTAAATATGAGTTAAGTTGTTAGACCTAAGCTTTTGTCCCAACGGCTAACCAAGAGGTGGTGACTTGGTAATTTTAAAAATTCCCCTCTTAATTTAAAATTAAAAATTTAAAATCAATAAATTTTTTTAAACTATTTTTCAACCACAGATAATAGCAAGACAGACAAAAATAAAAAGTAGTAGAAAATAAAAGACAAGATTTATAGTGGTTTGGTCAAACATGACCTACATCCACTCCTTGAAGTCTCCCACTTCAGGTATTGCACTATTACCACTAGTGTCTCTCCTTTTTTCTCCACAGCAAGGCGGAGAAGCCTTCACAAAAACTCTCTTCTACCACTATCAGGTGTAGTAGAGAACCATCATCCTTTTACACCCTCCAAGTATAGGCAAAGTATCGTTATCCTTTTTACACCTTCTAAGTGTAGGAAGAGAACCTTCAGTTGTTCACACTCTCCAAGTGTAAGTAGAGAACTTTCAGCTATTCATACTCCCAAGTGTAGGCAGAGAACCTTCGGCTGTTCACACTCCTTGAGTGTTGGCAGAGAACCTTCGGTTGTTCACACTCCTTGAGTGTCGGAAGAGATCAGGATCTTCTTGAAAGATCTTCTTATGAGAAATTTAGAAGGACAAGAGAAAAGAGTGAAGTAATCACAAATTATAAACAAAGTTCCTTACCTTTGAGTAATCAAGTGAACCATCCTTCACGCTCCGGTAGTAAGAAATCTTCTTCGAACACTCTCTCTCACTCTCTCCTTCAAATTCTCTTAAGTATGCACAAAGACCAAATGACAAAATGATTTTAAGACAGTATAAAATGGACCTTTTAAAGAAAAGTCATGAAAAACTATCCAAAAACTGCAATTTTCAATTTCTGACCGTCCATGATTGCATCGTATGATTACATTTTATATGTACAAACACTGTAAAAACTGTTGTGTACGAACTTAATGTGAACTGGTATGAATTGCCTTTGTACCCGATCATCGTAACATACAAACCTGGTTCGTGTGGTATGAACAGTTATTCTTAAAGTTCGTTGGTACAAAATAGCAAGATGAATTCCAAGTTTCTAGAATAGAGAAGACTGTCCTGGGATGAACCATAAATATCGTCAGGACGAATAGTTCATTTTGGCAAATCTAGAGCCCATCGTCCTGAGACGAACGATAAATATCGTCTGGAAGAATGCATTCAGAGAGCATCATCCTGGGACGAATGATAAATATTATTTGAACGAATGCATCCATAGAGCATCGTCCTGGGATGAACGATAAATATGTTATGGACGAACACATCTAGAGAGCATCGTCCTGGGACAAATGATAAATATTGTCTGGATGAATGATACTTAGGAAAAAAATCATGCTCTTTATATTCGTTCAATTACTTGTTTGGGAATATAATTGACCAGATCATCCCGTATGAACATGATTCGTACTGTTTGATCAATTCAAAAATGTAAATTTTAAAATTCTACCCAAGTTGTGTGTGTTCTTAGTTACTCAATTACAATCACATTCACTCAGACTCAATAAAATAAAAAATACAGACTTCAATTTATAAAACATTCTAAGCTGATCTTGATTTGAAATCTTCAACAATCTGGAGTATGTTTTTCTTAAAATGTTAGTACACATAAAACCAAAATTAATTTTTCCAAATATGGCATTCTTCCAAAATATGACATTCTTCCAAAATGTGTTAGGAGAAAATAATAATAAAAATAATAATATTTGGAAACATTAAAAATATACAAGTTGCAAGAATGTAAAACATGCAAAACTAAGTAGCAACTCTCTCAACAATCTCCCCATTTTTGTGATGGCAAAATAATTATTATTTGTGTAAATTTGAAAATCCTAAGTTTCTCCTAAACTCCCCTTGAATAAATGAATAAATAAACATGTAAGTATAAGGGGTATGTATTATGAACAAATCCATTTTCTAAATTTAAAGTTTTTCACATACAATGACGAACACATAAAAAAAACAACACTAAAATGAAAACCATAAACCTTAAAAAAGAAATACACAAGACACAACATGAACAAGACAATAATAAAACAAGACAAATAATATTTCTCCCCTTTTTTGATAATAGCAAAAAGAGAGTAAGAAACAAACAACTGAAATGTAAGAAGTCATATGAGAAAACTTTGATAATTGATATTGAAAGAGATGAAGTTATGATAGCAATAATAAGATTAATGTTCATTAAAAAAATAAAGATTCATGTCATTTAAATTAAGATATAATAAAGAAAAGATAAATATATCAAGGACATAAATCAGTCTAGATAATTTGATAAGGAAAATTATTGCAAAAGAGATGAAATGAATATTAATGTAAGTCAAGTTCCAATATGAATTATAATTGAACATTAGATTGATTTTAAATTGAAGATTAAAAGATAGAGGAAAGAACATAAACTTATGGTGACATTGCACATCGTTTCAGTATTTGTGGCATACTTTATGCTTCTTTCTACTTTTGGGCTAATTTTGTACATCTTTTTCAATTTGTGAACCATTGCGCATTCTTTCGATTTTTGTACCTTTATACAATTTTCTAATTTTCAAGATGTTCTTTCAAATATCAATAATCTAAAAGCTTAAAATTTTTTAAGTACAAAAATAATTATATTGAAAAATGAAATAAATAATAATAAGACTTCAAGATTGCAATAATAATACTAAAATTTTTGTATGTCTAAAAAGAATATGAGAATGATATCCTTAACTTGATTAAGTTATAAGCTAATTTACATTTATGAAAAATTAGATTTTTTGATGATATTAATTTTTGCATTACTTTTTGAAATATATCACTTTTTAGACCACTTATCTCAAGATAATCATATAAGCTAACAAACATTTTCAGAAAATATCAAAATCAACTAAAACAAGATAAGATGGTTTTTATTGATATCAAAAGGAATTGATATTACAGTTAAGCACATTTGATATGAATTCAAAATACTGAAAAAAAAATAACAAACATAAAAACACATAACAAATACAGTTACAAAAAAAATTTCCAAAAATAATCACATCACATCATCAGAACTGACAAAGAAAAACACAAAAGAAGTTAAGTCATCATTTAGAGGGCCCTGGTCTGGAGGAGGTGGTTGGTTGAAAAAATTAAAATAGGTACTCATCATAGCCATATTTGAGCTCACAATGTCGAATTGACCTTGTATCCAACCCATGTCCTGCTAGTTCTGTGCGTCCTGCTGCTATAGATGAGTCTCAATTTGATCAAAACATTGATTAAAGTGACTCTCAAGATGATCAAAGTGATGAACCAACTTCTGAAGATTTGGTCCACCAGAAGGCGCAGGTGCAGGTCCTCTCTCCTCTCCTTCAGTGTCAGCACCTTCATCATGTTTTGTAAAGATAGCTCAAAATGAACCATCATTGTAGTACAAAGGCTCTTCAAGATGAGACACATAAGAATGAACTAATTCATACTTATTCTCAACAAAATATGCTACAAGATATCCTAAGGCTATGTTCTTCTTTCTTTTATGGGATATATGACCAATTTCAGAAAGCCTATAAAGGTAGTCAAGAATGAGTTGGGCTTCATCAATGGGTTAACCAGTAATGTTCAGATAAGTGACAGTGGAAAGAAGAGGTATGATATTAATTCCATCACTAGCTTTTGGAATGATGGAAGTTCTAAGAACATGCTGGATGATTCTAGCATCTTAGTGTAAAGTGTTTACCTTGGGCAAATAACACTCTTGTCTAATCCCTCAAAGTACCCGGTTTATCTCAGTCCAATCAAAATTTGAAGCAGAAGTCAAAGTGTGGGATCGTATTCCTTCAGTTCTTAAGTTTAAGAAAACTCCCAGATCCTCCTTTGTTATTTCTACATTCTTCCCTAGAATATAGGATCTAATTCTATCTTGATAAGAGTTAAAGGTCATATTTGTTAGGAAATAATGAAATGTAGATATGTTGTAGGAGTAAATCAGAGTGAGAATAAACTCAAATTGGGTAAAGGCAAAGAGGGGAGTATCTGATAAATTATATTTTCTTGAATCAGAACTCTAGAAGGGGTTATTTTTGCGAATACATACATAGGAAACGATTCCTCGTTTGCTTTGGACAAGAAGTTTTCAATGGTATTCCTAGAGGAAGGTCCCCTAGTCAGTTCCTTAGCGTGCCTAACCCTCTTGCTTGAGCTCACCATAGAAAGATCAAAGGGGAAGAAGATTGAAAAAGGCTTTTGAAGAGAATGAAGTTTGAGTTCTAAACCCTTTCAATTTAAAGAAAAAAATAATATTTCATACAGACGAAATGTTCTTCTTCTCATACGATGTATGGGTTCGTATGTACGAAGCAAAATTTTGTATGGATGAACGAATATGGTTAAAATGAAATGATTTTTCGCAATAATACGAGTTACGAGGCATCATTTTGTACAGACTTTTAGACCAGATGATCGTATAGACGAACAGGTGTTTGTCCAGGATGATCGGTTATTTAAGATCATTTTTATGACTGTTAGAATCATCCCCTACTTAGAATGACGTGTGGTTCATATGTACGAACTCCAGGTTAGAACAGTAACACCATTTAATTTTCCAGTTGGAGGTGTATAACCATCCTTAACAAGCATCCACATACGATAATAAATTGATTATAAAAACATAGACATGCGAGTTTTTCAAAAATCAAAAGGGATATTATCAAACAAAGGTGGTCGTATAATAGAATACCCTTCCACAGTATTACAATTTTTGTTGTAAGCCATGGATCAAAAATTCAAAAAAATTTCAAACTTAATTTTTATGAATCCCGCTCTGATACCACTTGAAAGTTCGTTAGGGATGTTAAGCCTTTAAGAACTAGCCTGAGGCTAACCAAGAGGGGGGGGGGGGTGGGGGATGACTTGGAACCTTACTTGGAGCAACCTTTGTGAACCCTCTCACAAACTCCCCCTCACAAGTTCCTCTCTCTCTCTCTCTCTCTCTCTCTCTCTCTCTCTCTCTCTCCCCCTCTCTCAAGCCTCTCTTAGGTCAAGACAGCATCACTCAAGGTCTTGTTGCATGAGAAAATTTGAGCCTTTAAATAGAATTTTAAGAACCGACATTATCGTCTAGGATGATAAGAATATCATCCTGGTCGATCAGTACAAAATAAGCTCAATCAGCTAGGGCGAATCAGGACGATCAGAAGAAAATTGGTTACATTGTCCAGGTCGATACAATACGATTAGTTCAAATTCGAGTACAATCATCCTGAATATCACCCTGAACAGATTATGGCCAATATTAATCTTCTAGTCCATCGTCCTAGCCGATTTTATGATCGGCCCGACCGATGTGATCATATCAATCAGCCTTAATTGCTTTCCATAATTACCAGATTAATTTTGGCATAATTGTATTGTATCGTCCAAGATGATATGGAGATTGTCTGGGCCGATAATTTAAAATAAAGAATACCTAAATTGATCATGGCGGTTGATTCTTTCTGATTTGAGCCTATTTTCCAGGACAATTTTCTTAATGACGGCTGCTTAACCAGGATGCCCTAATTAGGATTTCTATTTTTAGTTGAATCATCCTGGCCGATAGGAACATCGTCCAGGCCGATGTACTCAAAATAGAAAAAATCAGAAAACTCCTCAAGTGTGAGTGTGCAAGGTTACTTAGCATTTGAAACCACTTTTATAATTGACTCAAGAAGGGAAAAATACAGACTTGACTCAATCTAAATCTATCCGATCTTGAGCTGGCTTGAGTTGCATTCGATCATGTGATCCTAAAAAATTAGTAGGCAAAGCAGTCGTAGAAAAACATGAATGTTTTCTATCATCAAAAGTCTAATCCATAATCTCAGATTCGCAACACGAACCAGGTTCGTCCTGTACGAACAGTTATTCTTAAAGTTCGTTTGTACGAAATACAAGACAAATTCCAAGTTTCCAAAAGAGAGAAAATCATCCTGGGATGAACCATAAACATCGTGGATGAATAATTCATTTTGCCAAATCTAAAGCCCATCATCCTAGGACGAACGATAAATATCATCTAGACAAATGTATCTAGAGAGCATCATCCTGTGACGAATGATAAATATCACTTGAATGAACGCATCCAGAGAGCATCATCCTGGGATGAACAATAAATATCATTTAAACGAATGCATCCGTAGAGAATCATCTTGGGATGAACGATAAATATCATCTGGACGAACACATCCAGAGAGCATCATCCTGGGACGAACGATAAATATCATATGAGTGAACGATACTTAGGAAAAAAAATTTTGCTTTTTATGTTTGTTCAATTGCTTATTTGGAAATATAACTGACCAGATCGTCCTATACGAACATAATTCATACTGTACAATTAATTCAAAAATATAAATTTTAAAATTCTACCCAAGGTGTGTGTGCTTAGTTACTCAATTACAATCACATTTTCTCAAACTCAATTAAATGAAAAATACATACTTCAATTTATAAAACATTCTAAGCTGATCTTGATTTGAACTCTTCAATAATCTGGAGTATGATTTTCCTGAAATGTTAGTACACACAAAAGCAAAAATAATTCTTCCAAAATGTGGCATTCTTCCTAAATGTGTTAGGAGAAAATAATAATCGAAATAATAATATTTGGAAACATCAGAAATATACAAGTTGTAAGAATGTAAAACATGCAAAGCTAAGTAGCAACTCTCTCAACAAACGCAAATGACACTAGCAAGATGACTTGCTAAAAACTCACTAGTATACAAATTCCTACAAAGTTTGGAAGATATACATGAAAGAAACATAAGAAAGCTTCTACCCTCTCATGTCAACCACCACCTATATGATGCAATACAAGAAATAAAAGAATTAAACATAATGAGAAATTTATTTATTTATTGATAATTTAAAATAGACTTGTAATCTGTAGAAAAAAAATGGCCAGGCTCCTCCACAATAAACTTGAATTTCTAAGTCTATCATATATATAGATTCAAATATATTTACTTATGATCTTCAAGCTACAAGTCTTATATACAATACCAAAAGAAAGTATCCTCCAAATGAAATGATATCATCTTTTGGAGACCCATTTGTATATGCAAAAGCAAGAATTTTTAAATCTTTTACAACTCACGACACTGTATAACTCGATCTATATACACTTTATTTTTACAATAAATTGAATTATATATATATATATATATATATATATTATATATATTATTAAATTTATTACTATATATATATATAATATATATTATATTATATATATACTTACTATATATATATCATTTCTATGTACGTCTCTACTTTAACACTTATATAAAAGCAATAAGAGTGCAAAGTAGTTGTGATAATAATATGATGCTTCTTAATGTAGTCCTTAAAGAGCCTAAGGTACAATAGAAATTTAAAATGCATGACACTAGATTGCCTAAAAATAATAGATACAAAAAAAAAAAAATAAAAAAAAAAAAATAGGTACTCTCCAAAAAAGTAGCCTTAACAGCAAATCAACCTCGAGCCTACCTAGGCAGAGTTGTGTCAACAAATCCATCGGGTAAGTGCGTGCAAAAAGGCTTTGTGACATGGATTACTTCCTAGATTTATGATTAGAGTTGTATATATATTGAATTTATTTTTTAGAGTCTTTAAAATAGTTTTGAATTATGCTTCTAATGATTTTGAGATTTTAAAATTTCTTTTAAAGATATTTTAATTGTTGAAGTTATTTAACTTTAGGTTTTAAAGAAACATTAAATTCAAGCATTCTTCAAAGTTCTTAGGTTTTGATCAACACGTCCTAGTAATGATTTATGTGCTATAATCCTCCAAGATGGGGGTAAAATAATGGGGGATAACATAGTGTTCTTATTTAATTAACATATTTGATCCTTTAAACTATCTCAATCCAAATAAGTTCTTCATTTTATTAAAATATTTTTATCATTAATCTTTCTCAATTCAAATACACCTTTCCCTCCTAAAATGAATCAAGCACAAGTGTAAATGAAATTGTAACTGTAAGATCTTTGGGTTTTAAAGAACATAACATTCAACAACTTCAAAGTGCTAGGAGCTTTTGATTAGCAAGCCGTAGGATAATATTTATAATGTTATCAATTATCTAAGACTGGGGTATATAAATAACATAGAGTTCTTAATTTTAATTAAATATTTTTATCCTTTAAACTTTCTCAATCCAATACACCTTTGCCCTCCTAAAATGAATCAAGTACAAAGGTATGAAAAATTGTAACATCTATATATTGTATTATTGATTTTTATTTAAATTTATTTTATTATTTACTAATTTATATAAGTTTATATTTTAGAATTTAGATTTTATAAAATTCATTCGTAACATTGTCATAACGAGCATGAGGACCCAAGGCCTCCTTAAGACATGTAGCCCCACAACTCGAAGTAGTCCAGCCTAAAAAGTTCAATAATATGAATGTTAGTTGTTTATTTAATGATTTTTACTGATTTAATTTCATTGGATTAGTAATTTACTAAAGTTTTAATGATTTATTATTATTCCCTATTTTAATGATTATTTTAATGCATTAAGCAAAGGGTCCATTTCTTCAGTTTTTTGATTTATATTGATTTTTAGAAATTTTATATTTTTTATAAATACTAGATCTATAGATGAATCTAATGCCTTTGAGTTTACTTAATTTGACTTTTTTTCTAGAATTAGTTATAAATTTTTGGTGCATTTTATGAACAAAGTTTGACTAAATTCTTGAATTTTTTATTTATAGAGAACTCTAGAGATTTTATTATTTTATAAATACTGGACCTAGAGATGAGTATAATGCTTTTGACTTTTCTCAATTTAAATTTTTCTATAATTAGTTATGATTTTTACAAGTTTGGAAATTTAATGGATTTATTTAATTGTTTAATTATGGTGTTTTTCTTATTTTTGTACGAAACCAACTCCAAACCTCTTGAAATATTCACCAAATATCAGCGATAATCTTTGGGGATGATTTAAGTGTTTAAAATTATTTTGGTCATTTTTAGATATTTTTAAATATTTATTTTAATTATTAAGTAAATTTATTGATTTTTAAAATTAATTTTATTTTTGGATGAATTAGATGGGTATTTTATGTTAAGAGAGGTGTTATTTGCATGTTTTACATTCTTGCAACTTGTATAGTTTTGATGATTTCAAATATTATTGTTTTATGTGTAGTTATCTCCTAACACTTTTTAGAAGAGTTGTTTTTGCTCTTGTGTGTACTAACATTTCAGGAAAATCAAACTCCAGACTACGAAGACTTCAAATCAAATTCAGCATGAGATACTTTGTGTATTTAAAGCTTCTACTTTTCTTTGAATTAAGTTTGAGAGGGAGTGATTGTAATGAGTGAATAAACACACACACTTAAGGAGATCTTAAAAAATTTGTACTGATCGTACGGGACGAACATAGTTCGTACGGGATGATCAGGTCAGTTATCTCCTCGTAATTGCAATGGAACGAACAAGAATTGAAGAAAATTTTTCTAGGTCCTAATCGTCCAGGACGAAGTGTATTCATCCAAGAATGAAATTTTCTCTGAAAAATTTTTGTTCAGAAGAAATTAATATTCGTTCTAGGACGAGTTACTCTCTAGAGTATTTTCGTCCAGGACGAAGTGTATTCGTCCCGGGACAAAATCTCCTATGGAGAATTTTCGTTCATACGAAATTTATAATCATGCCAAAATGAGTTGCTCTCTGGAAAATTTTCATCCGGACGAACCCATATTTATCCTATGATGAAGTGAACCGACTCTGAAGATTTTGACGATGTTATGCAGTTTTTGGGAACCAACCTATGAAATAACAATTTGTACCGGACGAACCTAGTTTGTACGGGACGATGCTCGGGTATGATTTTAGTTCGTATAAATATACATTTGGTTCATTTCCACACACTTAAGTAAAATCGTCCAGGATGATCCACGATCGTACGGAACGATCCACTGCTGACAGACTTGAAAATTTACAGTTTTTGGACGGTTTTTCTTGTCTTTCATATAAATAGTTCAATTTAGACTACCACTTAATCTTTTTGCTCACTGATCTTCGTGCCTATTGAAAGAAGAGTCAAGGAGAGTGTGTGAGAGAGTGTTCGAAGGAGAATTCTTACTATTGGAGCGTGAAGGCTTCACTTGGTGTTTAAAGGTAAGAGTTTTTACTTTTGATTTATGATTACTTCACTCTTTTCTTTCTTCCTTCTAGATCTCTTGTGAGAAGATTTGTCAAAGAGATCCGGTTATCTGCTGACACTTGGAGAGTGTGAACAACCGAAGGGTTCTCTACCTACACTAGGAGAGTGTGAAAGGATGAAGGGTTCTCTGCCCACACTAAGAGAGTGTGAAAGGACGAAGGGTTCTCTGCCCACACTAGGAGAGTGTGAAAGGAAGAAGGGTTCTCTACCTACACCGGGAGAGTGTGAAAGGAATAAGGGTTCTCTACCAATACTAGAAAGAGTGTAAAAGGATGACAGTTCTCTGCCGCACCAGGTAGTGGTGGAAGAGAGTTTTGTAAAGGCTTCTCCGCCTTGCTGTGGGTGTAAAAGGAGAGTCACTAGTGGTATTAGTGCAATACTCGGAGGGTGCCTCCGGGGAGTGGATGTAGGTCTGGTTTTGACCGAACCACTATAAATC
>NW_021319230.1:321053-346472 GCF_001605985.2 Dendrobium catenatum
AACACCATAAGGAAGGTGATTGGGACAGGTATGATTGGAAATCTAAAGAAATTTTATATTGAAAATATGTTATTGGTATAAGCAGCTATGTGATAAACGATATTGTGTGAAATTTTTTCCTACTAGCTGCATATTAAGCCTAAATAGTAAAGATATTTTGAACGGCAAAAGGGTTAATAATATTTATATACTAGACTTGAATTGCATTCAAACTCCTACTGCTTTTTGTTTGAAAATTGTATCTGATGAGTCATGGCTTTGACATAGGAGACTTTATCCTTCTAGCATGAAAAACCTTAGGAGGATTACTCAAAAGAGCTTACGAAGGAAGGTATACGGCTTTACTAAGGACCACCTTTATGATGCATGTCAATTAGGAAAATAAGTAAAGTTCTTTTTTCAGTCCAATAAGGATCTTAGAACTAGTAAACAATTACAGATTTTGCATATCAATATTTTTGGACCGTTGGAATAGTAAGTCTAGGAAGGAAGGTATACGGCTTTGTGATTGTTGATGATTACTCTAGATTCACATGGGTTAGATTTTTATTTCATAAGAGTGAATCATTTGAGGAATTTAGAAATTTTTTGAGTTGGATTCAAAGAAAACTTGGGTGTGAAATCATGACTATACAAAGTGATCATGGAGGAGAATTTGAAAATGAAAGATTTGAGGATTTTTGTAAGGAGAAAGGAATTGATCATAATTTTTCTGCACCCAGAACCCCTCAGCAGAATGAGGTAGTCGAAAGGAAAAATATAACATTAATATAAGCCGCCTGAGCAATATTGGCAGAATACTCACTTCCTAAATATTTTTGGGCTGAGGCAGTTAGCACTGCATGTTATGTTCTGAATAGGATGAATGTGAGATCTTGTTTAAATAAAACACCATATGAATTGCTAAAAGGTAGAACACCTAATTTGTCTCATTTGCATGTTTTTGGTTGCAAGGTGTTTATATATAACAATGGAAAATTTGCCTTATGAAAATTTGATCCAAAATCGGATGAAGGAATTTTTGTTGGATACTCAAGTATTGGAAAAACTTATAGAGTATTCAATAAAAAAACTTTGGTAATTGAGAAGATCACACATGTTGTATTTGATGAATCTGGAAATTTAGAAGAGCCAAATGTTGTAGAAGATGAGATTGAGTATAACTCCCAAAATATTGATAAAATAAATTTGAAAGAAAATTTAGAAGAAAATGTGGAAGAAAATTTGGAGATAGAAAACCCTTTGCCTAGAGATTTGAGATTTTTTAAAAATAACCCAAAGGAGTTGATAATTGGTGAACCTAGTGAGGGTGTAAAGACTAGGCGTAGATTAAACAAAGAAATCAATCATTCAACCTTCATTTCAAAAATAGAACCAACTAATATTGATCAAGCACTTTCGGATTAATTTTAGATTTTGGCCATGCAAGAAGAATTAAATCAATTTGTAAGAAATAAAGTTTGGGAATTAACTACAAGGCTAAAGGATCAAAGTGTAGTTGGAACTAAGTGGGTATTTAAAAATAAAATGAATGACTCAGGAGTAGTCATTAGAAATAAGACTTGATTTGTTACTAAGGGGTATAAGCAGATTGATGGAATTAATTTTGAGGAGACTTTTGCCCCTGTAGCTAGATTTGAAGTAATAAGGGTTTTGCTAGCCTTTACCTGTTTTAGAGTATTTAAATTATATCAAATGGATATAAAAAGTGTCTTTTTAAATTGGGTAATTCAAGAAGATGTTTTTGTAGAATAACCATTAGATATTGAAAATTTGAAATACCCAAATCATATTTTCAAATTAAAAAAAAATTATATAGATTGAAATAGGCACTTAGGGCTTGATATGAGAGATTGAGCACCTTCTTACTTAAAAGATCATTTAAAAAATGAAGTGTGGATACAACTCTCTTTTTGAAGAAAATTGGAAAGGATATACTCATTGTACAAATTTATGTGGATGACATCATCTTTGAATCTTCAAATAAAAATTTTTGTGATGTTTTTTCTAAAACAATGAGTAGTGAATTTGAGATGAGTCTAATGAGAGATTTAAGTTACTTTCTAGGATTTAGCATTAAGCAAATTGAGGAAGGTACATTTATTACTAAGTCAAAGTATGTTAATGATATCCTCAAAAAGTATGAAATGGACAATGTTAGTACACCTATGAGTTCCTCAATTCAGTTAGATAAGGACCATAAGGGAAAATCTATTGATTAAAAAAAATTTAGAGGGATTATTGGATCTTTGTTTTACTTGACTGCTAGCCGACCCAATATCATGTTTAGTGCTTGTTTGTGTGCTAAATTTCAATCAGATCCAAAAGAATCACATTTGACAGCCGTAAAAAGGATTCTAAGATATTTGTTAGGAACTCAGAACTTAAGAATTTTGTATCCTAAGTTTAGCTCTTCATTTGAATTAATTGGTTATTCAGATTCTGACTTTGCAGGTTATAGGGTAGATAGAAAGAGCACTTCTTGAACATGTCAGTTTATTTGAAATTCTTTAGTCTCTTGGTCTAGTAGTAATAAAATTCAGTAGCCCTATCTACTACAGAAGCTGAATACATTGCAGTAGGAAGTTGTGTGGCACAAGTACTTTGGTTGAAATAATAGTTAATTGATTTAGGATTAACTATAGGCACTATTCTAATTTATTGTGATAACACTAGTGCTATTTGTATTTCTAAAAATCCTTTTCAACATTCAAGAACCAAACATATAGACATCAGGCATCATTTCATAAGGGATTATGTATCTAAAGAAGAAATTGAACTCACACATGTTTCTACTGAAAATTAACTTGCAGATATTTTTACAAAACCTTTAGCCTTTGATACTTTCAATGTATTAAGAACAAGGCTTGGAGTAATCGACTTGAATGCTTAATAAAAATATTTTTTTGCAACATTGATGTGTGTTTTTAGTTAGTAATTTTCTATATATCATTGTGTTTAATGATTTTTTTCTATATCTTGAGTTTTTGTTTTTTGTTTTCATTGTGCTTTTAGTATGCTTGTGTTTTAGTTTTGATTGAGTGCTTGTTTTGAAAAATTTGAGTGACAATCATCCGAGATGAAATTTTTTCGTATGGGATGAATTGTGTCGTGTGTTAAACTATCGGATTTTGAACCGTTTACGTGCAGTTTTTCAATTTTTAATTTTCACTTCATCTGTACGGTCGTCACAATTGTCCAGGATGAACTTGTTCAAATGACTGGACGATTGAATGTTAGTTAAACAGATAAGATAGTTTTTAATGCTATATTTCGTACGTAAGAATCTTTGGTTCGTCTGGACGAACACATGTTGGTTCAATGGAGGGGATGGTTTCAACTGTCATTAAATCGATCATAGTTCTGATCGTCCAGGGACGAACACGTGTTCGTATGTATGATCAGTTTGGTCAAAAGTCTGTATGAAAGGACGCTTCGTAAGTTGTGTGATTATGAAAAGCCATTTTATTTTGGACTCATTAGTTCGTCCATACAAAATTTTTTAGTATGGGATGAACTAAAATTCGTACTGGACAAAAGTGATTTTGTCTGGTACGAACAGTCATTTTTTTAATAAATATACGGGCTTTTGAACTCAACAGTCACACTCTTACTTCACTTTCAAATTTTTTTCGTTCCTTAGATCCTATCAATGGCAAGTTCAAGCAAGCGTTAAAAGATTCTAGCCAAGGGTCCACCTAAGAATGCTTCTGAGAACTTCCTTTCTAAAGCCAATGAAGAATCCTTTCCTAGGTTTGTCTCTGCCAAGATCACACCCTTTAGAATTCTTATCCAGGAACAACTAACTTTTCAGGTAATGAACTTGTTTGCCTCAACTCAGTTTGGCTTTATCCTCACCCTAGTTTATCTCTACAACAAAGAAACCTTCCACTATTTTCTTGCAAACATGTCTTTTAACTCCGATCATTCTTTAATTCGTTCCTATGTCTTTAAGAAAAAAGTTGAAATCACCAAGGCTGACTTAGGAGCCTTTTTAAACTTAAGGGCTGAGGGAGCTAGAGCACATACCTTGATCACCACTTCTGATTATGAATGGTATGAAATTAATATTGTGATTAGAGGAATCAATTTTAACGAGCATATGCCTAAAGTATCCGGACTCGTTCGTAATGCTCGTATCATCCAGCATGTTCTTAGAACTTCTATAATTCCTAAAGCTGGTGATATAATCAACATTACTCATCTTCTTTCTATGGTAACCTTTTTTATCATGACTAAAGAACCTATAGATGAAGCCCAACAAATCCTTATCTTTACGGACTTTCTGAAATTGATCATGTCGAGCTTAAAAAAAAGATGAACATCATCTTAGGACATCTAGTTTCTTACATTCTGGAGAAGAAATATAATTTGGTTCATCTTGATCAATTGTTTGAATAACCGCTCTACTACAACAACGGATTATTTAGAGCAAACTTCAATAAAGATGAACCAAGTAAAATACATGTCATTAGTGATATTGAGCAAGAACATGAAGCTGCACCTGCACCTGCTAATAAACCAAATTATCAGGATTTGGTTCAAAGAATTGATCGTTTAGAGACTCACTTTGATCAAAGGTTTGATCAAATTGAAGCTCATATGCAATAACAGGATGTATAATATGCTCAAGACATGGGGTTTATGAGAGAACAAATAAATGATATTAGTACCAACATGCTTATGATGAGTACTTATTTTAACATCTTTGGTGCTGCTTATCCTCATCCTCCTCCAGATTAGGGTCCTTCTAAGTGACACTCGTACTAGATTTTATGTGTTTCTTTAGTTGTTATTTTCATTTTTGTGGGTTAGGAAAATGTGTTATACTTTATTTTCCTTAGATATTTTATTTTTAATTCTTATGATGTATTGATATCATATTCTTAGATTGTAATATCTTTCATTTTGATATCAATATAAGTTATCATGTTTTGACTTTAATCTTATTTTTAAAATATGTGTTAGTCTATATGACAATCGTTATAATTTTTTATCTTAAAAGTGTTATACTTTGAAAAACAAGTTAAAATTAAATTTATTAGAAAATATAATTTTTCTAAATTTAAGTAATGCTTATAACTTGATGTAATTAAGATTGTCAATTTCATGTCTCTAATTTAGACTACATTAATATCTAATATTATTATTACAACTGTGATGTTTTCTTATTTTGTATTTCACTTATCAATAAATATTTATACACTTAAAAAATTTTGAAAATATTTATTATTGATTTTGGAAAGATCAAAATTACTCTTGAAAAATGTACAAATATATAAAAATCAAAAAGAATGCGCAATTGTTCGCAAGTTGAAAAAGAGGCACAAAATAAGCCCATAAGTAAAAAGATGCACAAAAATGTGCCACAAATTTGAAAAAAATGCGCAAAGCGCCACCACATATGGTAGTTATTTCTTTACATTATCTTTTAATCTCTTAATTCAAATTATTCTTCTGTACATTTATATTCCGTATTGAAATTTGAAATATACAAATTTTTTATTCATCCTTTTTGCAATGATTTTCTCTATCTTAGTGTCTAAATCGACTCATGTTTTTTATAAATACTTTTTATTATCTATGTTATATCTCTTCTTAAATTCTATGAATTACTATGATTTGCCTAATATTTTGATTTTATTTGTAAAACTTATTTCAATCACTTTGAATGTTCAATTATCAAATGATTTTCATATGACTGCTTACATTTCAAGTCTTTTTCTTCTTCACTTTTTATTGTTGTCAAAAATGAGGAGAAATTATTTGTTCTATCATATATGTGTTTATTTTATTTTGTATTTGTTCTACCATATCGTATGTGTGTTTGTTTTGTTTTATATTTGTTCTATCATACCATATGTGTGTTTATTTTATTTTGTATCTCTAAAAATTTTGAAAACAAAAAATTATGATTCAAATGCCTCCTTATTTTTCACGTGTTCATCATTTCAGGAGGAGTTTAGGAGATTCTTAGAATTTGAAATTATACAAATAATAATTGTTTTGCCATCATAAAAAAGGGGGAGATTATTAAGAGATTTGCTATTTATATGTTTTACATTCTTGCAACTTGTATAGTTTTAATGATTCTAAATATTATTGTTTTATGTATTGATATCTTTTAACACTTTTTGGAAGATTTATTTTTGGTCTTGAGTGAACTAACATTTCAGGAAAATCAAATTTAGCATGAGAGATTTTGTGAATTGAAGCTTGTACTTTTCTTTGAATTAAGTTTGAGAGTGAGTGATTATAATTGAGTGAATAAACACATACACACTTAAGGAGATCTTTAAAAATTTATACTGATCATACGGGACGGACATAGTTCGTACGGGACGATCAAGTCAGTTATCTCCTCTAAAGAGCAATGGAACGAACAAGAGTTGAAGAAAATTTTTCTAAGTCATGATCGTTCAGGACGAATGTTTAATCATCCCAGGATGAAATGTTTTCTAGAAAATTTTTGTTCAGATGAAATTCATATTCGTGCTAGGACGAAATGCTCTCTGGAAAATTTTCATCCAGACGAACTCAAATTTGTCCCAGGTTGAAATGTCCTATGGAAAATTTTCATTCAGACGAAATTCATATTCGTGCCAGGACGAAATGCTCTCTAGAAAATTTTCATCCAAACGAACGCAAATTCGTCCCAGGACGAATTATTCTCTATAAAAATTTCATCCAGACGAACTCATATTCTTCCCAGGATGAAGTGAACCGACTCTTCAAATTTTGGCGACGTCCTGCAATTTTTTGGGAACCGACCTATGGTATAACTATTTGTATAGGACGAACCTAGTTCGTACAGGATGATGCTTGGGTACGATTTTAATTCGTACTAATATACATTTGGTTCGTTTCCACACATTTAAGTAAAATCGTCCAAGACGATCCACGATCGTACGGGACGATCAACTTCGTGTTGATTTGAAAATTTATAGTTTTTGGATGATTTTTCTTATCTTTCATATAAATAGTCCAATTTAGACTATCACTTAATCTTTTTTCCTACTGATCTTCGTGCCTATTGAAAGAAGAGTCATGGAGAGAGTGTGATAGAGTGTTCGAAGGAGGATTCTTACTACTGGAGCGTGAAGGCTTCACTTGGTGTTCAAATTTAAGAATCTTTACTTTTGATTTGTGTTTACTTCACTCTTTTTTCTCTTCATTATAGATTTATTATGAAGAAGATTTGTCAAGGAGATCCGGTTCTATGCCGACACTTGGAGAGTGTGAACAGTCGAAGGGTTCTCTGCCCGCATTAGGAGAGTGTGAAAGTACGAAGGGTTCTCTGCCCACACTAGGAGAGTGTTAAAGGACGAAGGGTTCTCTGCCTACACTGGGAGAATGTGAAAGAATGGACAGTTCTCTGCTAACACTAGGAAGAGTGTAAAAGGATTACGGTTCTCTGTCGCACCAGGTAGTGGTGGAAGAGAGTTTTGTAAAGGCTTCTCCGCCTTACTGTGGGTGCAAAAGGAGAGTCATTAGTGGTATTAGTGCAATACTCGGAGGGTGCCTCCAGGGAGTGGATGTAGGTCAAATTTGACCGAACCACTATAAATCTCGTGTCTTTTATTTTTCCGTTGCTTTTTATTTTTCTATTTTACTGTTTCAAAATTGTGGTTGAAAAACGTTTTCTATAAAATTCACTAAAATTAATTTTCTTGATTTTAAATTTTAAAAGAGGGATTAAATTTTAATTACCAATTCACCCCCTCCCCATCTTGGTTAGCCGCTGGGACATAAGCTTAGGTTTAATAACCTAATTCATATTGAACAAGTTTCAATGCAAGCAACCTAACCAACAAGTGCAAAGAGTTTTTTCTGAAATGCATCCAAATCAGCCAAAATTCAGTCCCCAACCTCTTATTTTGCAACAAAATTGCAGAATCTCCTCTTCTAATAACCTTCATATCACCAATAAAAGCTCTCCCAAGATGATCAATGACTTGATCTCTTTTTTCACGATTTAGAAAACCTTCCATGCACCCCATATGGAGCCTGTCCACTCTCTTGTTCATCAAATTACAAGCAAGCAAAGTAAGAAAGATCCTATCTGATTTCTCAACTTGGTGTGGTGAAGAAAATTCAAAAAGAGAAGGGCCTTGGTGTCTAGTAATTACAAGTAGAACCAGGAAACAAAAGAAGAAGACTTCCAATGAAGGTATTGGAGAGAAGAAGGCTTACTCCCCTTCCTTTGTTGCACCTCACACAAATTGGGATTTTGGTGAATCATCCAACAAACAAGACCTACAATGGACTGTGATTTTCCCATGATTCATTTGAAGTTTCCTACTGCGTTATTTCTCCAAAGCCAAACCAAGCACCAATCAAGAAAAGCTAGTCTCTAAGACTCATTTTACTAAGGAGCTTCAACATTTGGGAACTATTGCAAATCAACCAAGGAAGCAAAAGAAGGATGGTAAGAGTGGCAGGGACAATTGCTGCTCAGCTTATTAATGTTGATGTTCTCCATTGGGTCTTGTAGTGAGCATCTCAGCCTAACAAAATTGTTGTTGGAGCAATAGGATACTTTCAAACCCCATTGGGTTGTTTCAAAACCTCCTAAGGTATCTACCCCCTTTCTAATACCGTGAAACCTATATTAATTGCAGGTTAGATAGGAAAGTTAAGAAGAGTGATACAAGTAAAGCGAAGTATTTCTATTCATCTCATTGAAGACTACAGCGGCTTTATACAGTGTTTATAAGTAATAGAAAATAGATGAGTTTGTATCAGTGGTTTTGAAGTGGATGGTGAGTGGCTCAGATTGTTTTGTAACCGAATGACAACCTTGCTCTGCTCCACTTCTTTTGAATTATGCTCCACTAGAGCAATGCCATATGAGTTGAGTTAAAAAAACCCTAACTAGGTTGCTTGGTACTTGCTACAAACACCATTGTGGCCTCACATCGACTACAAAATATCAATTTTTGGTTTCTTTTTTTATTAAATATATAATGCATGAAAAATTATAGTTTGTAATGAGTTTCCCTCTCTTTTATTTTATTTTGCCAAGAAAAATTTTTTTTAGAGATTTCATAACATATTGTAATCATTATATACTTTTTATCTTAATTTTAAAGTAATGCACATAATTTCCCAAAAAAAAAAATAATGCACATGTACTAGAAAGCAAACAAACAATCTCTGTCACATCCAACATTAGAGCACCTAATCAACTCTTATTAATTTCCTAAAAAAACACTTTATTAATCATTAAAAAAAACTGTCAACGGCGTAAGAAGGCCCCACCTCCAGGGCGGAAATCCGCTGTTTCGTGCATAGTGTTCCGTACCTGACCGTTTTGTCTCTCGGGTTCGTTCTTGGTGGGGTCCAGGCAGCTTTCTCCACCAACAAACAGTGACACGTAGCATCTAGGCAGCCAACTGTCACCATTTAGCAGTGTCATACACTACGTGGCATCGTCTGAGTCGTGTTCACCATTCCACTAACCCAATACCAACCAAAAGTCTTCCGCTCCGTTAAACAAGTCTAACCGAATCTCCTACCGTCCATATCAGCCAACTCATATATCGGACGGCCATTCTAACCCTGATCCCTCATGCTGACAGCGTGACCTCACCGCCTTTTCTCTCCCGCCACGCCTCCATCACCGTCGGCCGCGCTGCCTTCCCACTTCTCTACCGCTTATTTATTAGTTAAAAAGTCCAAACTTTTGGCTACTCACATCTTCTTTTTCCTCCTTGGTACCAGTCAATTGCCTCCTGAGAGATTACTGTTCCAATTACCTATTCTCCATGACTCAACCACCGCCGCCTCCTCCGCCGCCGCAGCAGAAGCTGCTAGAGTACCGGAAGCCACTTCTCCTAGGCCGCTACGAGGTCGGAAAGCTTCTTGGCCAAGGAAACTTCGCTAAGGTCTACCTCGCCCGCAACGTACGCTCCGGCGAGAGTGTCGCCATTAAAGTGATCGACAAGGAGAAGATCCTTAAAGGTGGCCTCGTCGCACACATCAAACGCGAAATCGCGATTCTCAGCCGTGTTCGCCATCCCAACATCGTCCAGCTCTTCGAAGTCATGGCCACCAAAGCGAAGATCTACTTCGTCATGGAATACGTTCGCGGCGGCGAGCTCTTTAACAAAGTCGCCAAAGGCCGTCTCCGCGAGGACGTAACGAGGAAGTATTTCCAGCAGCTTATTTCGGCTGTTGCGTTTTGCCACGCCCGTGGCGTCTACCACCGGGATCTCAAGCCGGAGAATCTCCTCCTTGACGAGAACGGCGATCTCAAAGTCTCCGACTTTGGGCTCAGTGCAGTGTCAGATCAGAGTCGCAAAGACGGTCTTTTTCACACCTTTTGCGGCACGCCGGCTTACGTCGCGCCGGAAGTTCTTGCGCAGAAGGGCTACGATGCTGCAAAGGTAGATATTTGGTCCTGCGGAGTAATCCTCTTCGTTCTCATGGCGGGATATCTCCCCTTTCACGACCAAAACATTATGCTAATGTATCGCAAAATCTACAAAGGGGAGTTCCGGTGCCCTAGATGGTTTTCACCCGAACTCACCCGCCTTCTCTTCCGCCTACTCGACATAAACCCTAGCACTCGAATCACCATTCCTGAAATCATGGAGAATCGCTGGTTCAAGAAAGGGTTCCGCCATGTCCGGTTCTATTTCGAAAACGATCGATTCTACAGCCTCGACGACATCGACAAACCACCGTCTCCGCCGCCGGACGAGCAGTCAGAATGCGAATCCGAATCCGAATCCGAATCCACCACTTCCTCGGTTTCTTCAAAAAGGAAAGGGCTGGGTTTGCCGAGGCCGGCGAGCCTCAACGCTTTTGATATAATCTCCTTCTCTCCAGGATTCGACCTTTCAGGGTTGTTCGACGAAACAGGGGAGGAGAAAAGATTCGTCTCCGGCGAGCCTGTAGCCAAGATTGTATCGAAATTAGAAGAAATTGCGAAGCTTTTGAGCTTTTCTATTAGAAAGAAGGATTACTTGGTTAACTTGGAGGGAAACAAGGAAGGGGAGAAGGGACCGTTGAAGGTTGCGGCGGAAATATTTGAGCTCACGCCGTCGCTTGTAGTGGTGGCGGTGAAGAAGAAATCCGGAGATCGAGGTGAGTACGAGGAGTTCTGTAAGAGCCAGCTAAAACCCTATTTTCTGAATTGTATGTACGACCACTCCACTGTTGGTTCTGACACTGAGTAGAAGAGATCAACAATAAAGCGAGAGGAAATTCTCTCCTCTTCTTCTCTACATTATTCACTGATCTGCGTTCTGCCAAACTCTTTCCTTATTATATATTGTAATGTTGAGCTACCGTGTATGTAATTGACTTCAGGATTCAAAATTTATGTTTGTGAAATATGTAAATAAGCGCTCCAAGCATTTCGCTGGAGATTAATGCAGTGCAAGGCCATTGAACTTGTTTTCCTGATCACTTTGTAGTTTATATAAGTTGTTCATTGTGAGCGGTTATCTTCCTTCTTCTCCCTTGCAAAGAAAAGATTTATTGAACAAACTAATAACTAAGTGGTGCATCTGTGGTGATTTTATTGCTTTAATCGATTTGTTTCTGGTGGTTGTCGGATTCTCTGAGATAAGGATGAGGAAGCTTCATTGAAAAATTTATAGTCTTAAACTGAAATGGCTATGGGATACATAGTTGAGTATATGATTTTAATGAAATTATTTATGTAGGTGAACATTATTCTCATTTTATAAAAATAAAAAATAAATTCAAAGAAATATAGAAAGTTTCTCTTTTATATTATGAAACATAAAAAACAAATATCCCATGCAATGCAAACAAATGAGATATTATGCAAACCTATTGGGTGGGCAAGATATTTGACGTGAGCCTCAAATTATAAGCCATATAATATTTTGTACGACATTGTTATAATGATGAGCATTTCTTTTTTAGTGTCATTGGACACAACATAAAGAACATATAAAAGACACTTATTGTAACCTATATAGCTAGTAATGGATGGGAGTAGTACATCAAATTATAATGACTATAATGAGCTTAAAATATATACATCATAAACCTAGGGATGCCTAAGGGTTCCTATTACATCGCCTCGTATATATATGTCTACAAGCTAAAATGCTACAAAGCCTCTTAGATCTTATGAGCTTGGTGTACATTAGGACTTTGCTGATCACAAATATTATTGGTTAAGTTAATCCACATGTTAGTCTTATTTGTAGGTCATTTTTGTACACTAACATTACAGGTAAAAGACACGAGGCAAAGTAATATAAAAGAAGAATAAATAGAGCTCAAAATCACAAAATAGACTATTAGTGTGTGTGTCATTTTTTTTTTCTTTTGGAGTCAGATGTATAGTATAGGTGTAAAATAGTTGAACAAGTAAGCACACACTCAAAAGTGAGAATAAAAATTAGAAATTAATTAAAATCACTTGATTTCTCTAAGAAATTATATTATATGATCTTGATAGTACTGTATTATAAATTATAATATTAATAAAAAAATAATGTGATAATAATTAAACAGAAAATAAGGAATTAAAGGATAAATAATCATACTGCATAATAGACATTTTACTAAATGATCATTTATTTTGGGTGATCTGAGCGGAGCGGAGAAGGCGATCTTGGCGGAAAAGGCGTTCTTGGTGATTTTGGCGGATCTTTGGCGTTCGATGGTTCATCGTCGGCCTGGTATGGCCGACGGAGTTCCTTGGTGCGACTTTGGCAGATTAAGTTTTCTATTTGCTAAAGGCAATTTGTGCAGAGATGCAATTTTGGTGAAGATTTGTCCGGCAAAGGTTCTTCTTTGGACCAATGATTTTGGTGAATTTTCTGATTTCATGTCGGTTTTTGCAAAGCTTTGCATGACGATTAATCACTGTCGGCTTGGTTTGGCTTTCGATTATGCGGGTTGTGTTTATTCTACTGGTAGTAGATTCTTGATTGATTTTGGTGAGACTACAAATCTGAAGGTGTTTTTGGAGGAGTTTTTTGGTTGGCTCGTCATTGCCTACAGTAATTCTTGGAACGAATTTTTCTCTTGGCTTAAATTTGTTATTATGTGTGGTAATTGGAGTTTGGGTTTGCTCTAATTTATGGCTTTTCTTGATTCCAGATTTGGTTTGATATTGTTCTTGGTGTGCGATAGTTTTATGTTTATGAGATTGTTGTTGTATGGGTGTTTGGATTGTAAAGGTGGATCTTTCTATTTAGAAGAATCGGTTGCATATGGATTCTTGAAGATTCTTGGAGATAATGCAGTCTTGTTGGTTATTTTGCTGCCTTCGATTGTGGACAAACTCAAATTTTCTTTTAATTTTAAGGAAACAGTTTTGTTTCGTGCGGATTTTGGTATGATTGATGCTGGTTATGCAGATATTTGGAAGGGTTTACTGGTAAAGCCGAAGTTATTGCAGTGATTGATATAGTGTTGTTTGATTCTTATATGGAAGTTTTTTTTGACACTCCTAGACGTATTGGAGATAGTTTTAGGTTGGAGCTTATCTAATCAAGGCTTAAGAATGTTACTTCTTTGTTCTATGAAGATCAAGTCTTGTTTGGTGAAGACTTGAAGAATTTGAATATTACTGGTTTTTTTATTGTCAGGGTGGTGATGATTATCATTTCGTATGGTTTTTGTAGTGTAGATGTCGTATCTTGGCCTCTTAATGTTATAGCCGTTGTTATTGCTTCGTCGACTTTGTTTTGTTCGTCTAAGGTGTTTGTTGTTGGACGCATTGGTGAAGACTTTAGGTGGGATCATATCCCAACTAAGCCAATGGATGCTACTGCTTTGATCTTTGAAGATCTTCGAATGATTATTGAAGACTGGAAGGGAATGGAGACTTTAGAGTTCCTGTCTGTCAGTGGGTTTACTACGTTGATGAGTTTGTTGGTTGGTGTCTGAAATGACGAGGTGGTTGTTTGGTCTTTGATTTTCAGTTAAACAATTTTGTGTTTTTGCATTATGAATTTAGAGTAATGGAAGTTAAGACTCTATCTTGTTGTCACTTTTTACTTGCTTGGAAACTCTGGGATATTAACCAACCTATTTTGGTTGTTTTAAAAATTTGGTGTCCCCAACACCCCAATTGGTTCAAATTGAGGATTAGTGGATCTTATTTCCACTGTCTTTTTTTATTTTGTAAATACACTTTTTCTATGTTTTATTTGCTTTTATTTAGGCCTTCCTTTCCCTTTGTTTGGAAATGGATGTTTTTTATTTTTATTTTTTTTTCACTTTTAGCTTGTAATTGTTTTTTCTTCATGCTTTAATGCAATTTGCATTTCCTCAAAAAAAAAATCATTTATTTCAAATAAAACCTGTTTTCTAAATTTTAAGTAAATTTAAATTTGAACTGGTCATACTGTACACACATGTTCATGTTGTACAAATATTTACCTATTTTGGTTCCATAAATCAATGAATAAAATCAAGAAAAAAAAAGTTGAATATTTGTATACTATGATCCATATCATATACTACGAACAAATAAAGAGTTTGTGTATATGATTCTCATTCATATAGGATGGTCCATTGATCCCTTGAAATGATCATATCTTGTACGATCATGATCATACAGTTTGATCAAATAAAGAAGGATTTTTGGGTTTTATTCAGATTGAACTAATTATAGTGTACTAAATAGTGTTCATACTATACGATCTAGTCATCAAAAATTGAAAAATTAGGTCCTTTAGGGCTTGAGAGAGAGAGAGAGAGAGAGAGAGAGAGAGAGAGAGAGAGAGAATTAGTTCAAGCAATTGCTATAAAGAGTCCTTTGCAAAGAGACGGAGTCTTTCTTGTGAGAGCTTATATAAACACTTGGGAGGTGATGGATAGATTGAGAGAAGGTTCCTTGGGGGAAGTCTGAGGAATTATGTGGGGTGATTCACATGATTGTTTCTCTATTCTACATCTTGTTCATTTGAGTTATTTATGTGAAGAGCTCTTGAAAAGGAGGTCTAAGAAATCTTTGTTGAAAGGCTTGAGTTTAACTGAGGAGGCAAGGGATAAGGCATCTCTGTCGTGATGGGAAATAGGCGCTTTTTAGAGAAAATAAGTGATGTACAAGTTTTTTCTCTGTCTATGAAAGGAGAAGGGTTTCATCACCTTGCTGGGAGTAAAACGAGTGGTCATGTGAAATTCCTAGGGTGGAGGATCTTGGAAAGTGGACATAGGCTAGTAGATTGAAACACTATAAAAATCACTACAGGAAAATCGTGTGTTACCAGTGGACAAAATTCGTCGGAAAAAGCTCAAAATCCGTCGAACATTAGTATTTCCGACGGGATTTTTTCGATGGTAAGATGCGCGTCGAAAAGTCATATTGGCGTAAAATAGGCCGGTGGAAATAGGAAATATTTCCGACGGAATTTTCCACCGGTATAATTTCTGGCGAACTATTTTGCGCCGAAAAAAAAAAAAAAGAAAACAAAAACTAAACAAAAGGTGGAAAAAAAATTCGTCCAAACCTGCAGCCCGCCCACCCCTGCCCCATGCGAACTCCCCAACCAATCTGCGGCCAGCCCGACCCGCTAAGAACGCCAACCCACCCAACCCACACGAGCAAGCCTGCGGGCCAGCTGACCTGCGCTGCAGCCCGCCTTTGGTGGGATATATTTTTTACTGCTTGTCATTATTTTTATTTCTTACATATTTTTATTATTTTTTGTTCTATTTTCGCAAATTGATACTTTAATTTAAAAACACAAAATATATTTTCAGTTATTAGAATATTTATTTTTTTCAATTAAAAATTATTGTGCTACTTTTTCTCTTGAAGTTATTTTTGAAAATAAAAAAGTAATAAAAATATATTTTCCTATCATCAAAAAGTTTTTTATGACTTCTGATATAACTAATCCCCCTGGCTTGGTTGTGCAAAATCACTTTCATAGCAAATCTTGAGGCTTGTATGGATTAGGAAAGGCTCAAGTATAAATCAATAACCTAAGGTCTGTGGGCCAAAAGGCTAAGTGCACTAATTGACCAGGCAATGGAATTTATCGCGGGTTTATAGTTGATTCAAATACAAGTTAGAGCTAAATTTATTTTTAACTAGTTTAAATATTAGAGTGATTAAGATTAGGTTCATAAGCTCTTAAAGTAGTTACATTTTAGAGTGTTGATTAATTTATGAATGTGTTGATTGATCTTAGAGTATAATGATCGATGACTAGATTTTCATGAGGTTAATTTTCCATGTTGAATGAACTTTAAGAAGTATTTACATTAACTGAATTGTAAAGTTTAATTAATTGGTTAGTTTTCAAAAGAGGAAAGAAAATCTAGAAATGATTATGCCCTCATGTTTTACCTTTTTTTTTATTTAATAGGGAAGCGCTTAACCCTCATGTTTTACTTAAATGCCTAAATAGTTCCCCCAAAAATCATAAATTTTAAAATTCATTTAAATTTTAAATTTATTGAAATATGAGTTATATTCTATATAAATGAGTTATTTTTTATGTCATTAGTTTTTTAATTTTTTAAGCTTATATTCTTTTTATATATTTTTAGAGTTCTAAATAAATTAATATAACCAATAAAATTCTTTAAACATTTAATAATCCACATGGGATAATACTATGTGATGAAGAATGATTAGGTAGTTGAGGAAACCTTGATATGATTATTATACATGGTGCTTCCTTTAATTAGGAATCTGGTGATGACTGATGATGGTAGTAGATTTCATAATGGGGAAACTATAAGATAATTTATAGTGGTTAACTAATACAATATTTGATAATATTTATAATTTAAGGGATCAGTTTAGCTCTTTGGAATTTAAAAAAGATTAATCAAATCGTAGACACAATTTAGTTTAAATTGATATGGACAGATATAATTATATTTGCAACCTCTAGCTAAAAATAATAACTATCCAAAGTATTCATCCTTGATCTTTAAACAACCTTATTGTAATCCAATTATGAAGGATTATATCTCAATCAATTTAATGAAATGTGTTGTTAGGTGTAGTCAATTGGATAGTCAAGCTTTACCTAGCCATAAGATCTTTGTTTGAAGTGAGCATTGTAGAACTTTGTCTATATTAGGCAATAATGGTTTAAACTACACCAAGCATGGTTTCATGTGTGTGAGTTCTCTTTCCACCCTTAGGGGACTCAAACAAGGAAGAGAAGGAAGAGAGAGAGAGTGTGTTCTCTTGCCACCAAAATCCTCTTCAGCCATCGTTGGGCCATCGACCGTCATCAAACTATCATCGGACTTTCGCCAAATCACTAATTGATGCATGACTTCGACTCAGTTATCGCCTGACTTTAGACTTCTGCTCGATCAACGACTAAGATCAGACATCTACCCGACCACTAACTACAACGCGTATGTTCCGCCGGTAATGTTGACGCAAGCCTTACGTCGAACAAATCTGTCGGTGAGTACGCCGTTTATTACCGTCTAAAAATTTCCGTCGGAAACTCCGCCGGTATTCGCGTGTTTTCCCGTAGTGGTTGGTCCATCGAACGTCGCCAAACTATCGTCAGACCACTAATTGATGCAAGACTTCGGCCCAGTTATCGGTTGACTTTGGACTTCTACTCGGTCACCAACTAAGATGAGACATCTGCCCAACCACCAACTAACAACAAAATTCTGCTCACCGACCAAATGTCATCCGGCTGTTGCTGGACTTACTCTTAACCATTGATTATTATCAAGCTTCCCCTCGATAACTGTCACCAAACTACGATCCTTCTGACCTCCTTTATCAACCGACTACACTCCTTCTGACCTACGTCGCACACTAACTATGGTCATTCTAATCTCCGTCGTCAGACAATGATCTTTCTGACCACTATCACCAACTAACTATTATCCTTCTGACCTCTGTCACCAGACAACAATCTTTCTAACCACTGTTGGCTGTTAGCTACTGTCCTTCCAACCTCCATCGCCAGACAATGGTCTTTCTATTCATTATGGCCTGCATACTATAGTCCTTACGATCTCAGTCACCAGATTACGATCTTTTTGACCACTGTCGCTTGTCGACTGCTTTCCTTCTAACCTCCATGACCGGACTACAGTCCTTCCAACCTCCACCGCTATAAAATGATCTCTCCGACCTCCGTCAACCACTGACTACGATCCTTTTGATCTACATTGTCAAACAACAGTTTTTCTGACCACTATCGCCCAATAATTATGATATTTATGTCACCCACCGACTGTGGTCCTTCCGATCTACGTTGCTAGACAACAGTCTTTCTAACTACTATCGCCGACCAACTACGGTCTTTCTGACCTCCATCATCAAACAATGGTCTTTCAACCTTTGTTTCCTGCCGACTACGGTCCTTCCAACCTCCTTCGCCAGACAATGATCATTCTGACCATTATCGTCGCCCGACTATAGTCTTTCGGACCTCTATCACCAATCGACTATGATGCTTCTACATCAAACCAAGGCCTTCCCTCAAGGAAAAGCCTCATTTGTAATTGAATGCAAACACTAGTTGATTCATTCAAACTGAGCTAAGCTACATACTTTTCTCCCTTTTCAACGGTTTCCACGTAAAAAAACTAAGGTGTCTCTAATAATTGCTACACCCCTATCTTTTATCTAATTGTGTGTTAGATCTTTGTACTAAACTAAGACGTTGAACTTTATATTTCTCTACTACCACGAATATTCTAGGACGCAACAAGTCGATTTCTAAATAAAATTCAATGATGTTGCAAAATTTTCAATATACAATACTCTATGGTTCCAGAATATATATAAGAATTTATGATTATAGTAATAAACACTTTAGTGATCATTAATGATCACTAATTATATTTTATTACTCATGCAAAAATTATCTTGATCATTAATTTTGCTTATTTTTTAATTTTTTTCATTAATGATCATTAATTATATTTGATATGTCATGCAAAAATTATCTTGAGGCAAAAATCAAGTTGGAAACTTCAAAAATTAAATCCGGGAGAACATGAACTCTGATTTCAACAAACTTATAGTCAAACTGAGCATCTCGTAAATACGAACCCAGCGACACCAAATTCGACCCAATCCGAGCCCATATGGGTCTGAATTAAGGATCTGAAGCGCTGTTGGAAGGTTCAAACCGCAATTTGAGTTACCAAACGGTCTCCGATTTTAACGCGCCTATATTCGAATCGAGCGGCTCGACGAGACAAATCCAACGAGCCCAAGATCGCCAAATTCCGACATCATTAAGGCTTCCAAATGTCCAATGAACGGTGTATGATCAAAGGATTCGATATCGGCCGTCCATTCAAACCACTCCCAATTCGCCCCTGATCTCATGTTTATTTACGGGCTATGTCACTCCAGAAAAACTATAAATAGAGCCCTCATTCTACACAAATGGACTCAAGTGAAGAGATAGAAGAAGAAGAGAAGAAGAGGAGAAAGGAGAAAAGGAGAATCCTCTCCTCCTCGACCACCGCCGGAGCTCTTCCCGCTGCCCGAACACGCCGGGATTCTGCCGGATATTTGGGAGAACACCAGAATTCTTCCCAACTTCCACGGGATGTGGAAATTCTTCTCAATTAACGACAGAGTACCCTCCTGACGCCGAAACTCCACTTAAGTGAGGCCGGAGTTCTCCTCTGCCACCAACAGACGTCGGATATCTACCCGACGTCGCACCTTCACTCTTCGCCAAGTTTCTACCCGACGCCGGACTTCTACCGGTTATCAGACTTCGCTGGATGTCTACACGAATATGGATTTCTTTCCATTGTTGGACTTTATGACTCTGTCCTTCTGATCTTCATCGTCAGAATACAGTCTTTCCGACCTCCGTCACTCGCCGACTACTGTCCTCCTGACTTATGTCGCCCGCAGAATACAGTTCTTCCAACCTCCGTCGCCCGCCGACTACGGTCCTCCTGACTTATGTTGCCCGCCAACTACAGTCTTTCCGACCTCTGTCGTCCACCGACTACGATTCTCCTTACTTACATTGTCCGCCGACTACAATCCTTCCGACCTCCGTCGCCAACCGACTATGGTCCTCCTAACATACGTCGCCCACCGACTACAAGTCTTCCGACCTCCGTCGCCCTCCGACTACGGTCCTTCTGACCAAACGAACATGTCAACAATGACTCTTTGTATTAACATCATGTAATGTACTCCATAAAATGTACATCAAGCTAAGACCTTCCACCAAGGAAGGACCTCATTTGTAATTAACTACAATACTAGTGGATTCATTCAAACTGGGCTAGGCCCCGTGATTTTTTCCCCCTTTTCAGGAGTTTTCGACGTAAAAATATTGGTGTCTCATGTGAATGCTAGACCCTCTCTCTTATCTGATTGCGTGCTGGATTTTCGTACAATGCTAAGACGATAAATTTTATATTTCTCTACCGCCGCGAATACTCCTGGACGCAATAATATTAATTATATTTTATAAAATAAATAAACCTATAAATACATCAATGGTTGAGACTTTTATTGCCAAGTTCAAAATCATATGGACTTAAATTTATAAATTTTTATAATATTTTTAAAATTTGTATCAATTAAATTAATTAACAACATCTTTCTACCATTTTCTTAAAATATTTAGTATCAGGACACAATTTTTAAACTATAATTTAAATTTTTATTGTGATTTTATTTTTCACCCACTTTTTTTTTTTTGGAAAATAACCACACTTTTTCTGTGTATCGTTTCACCGCTGGCTCTCTGCAATTAACATCAGATACTGTTGGGATGTCTTAATCGTGCGGTTGCGAAAGCTATCGTTTCAAACATGTGAAGCGAGTAGTTTGTGCGTTTACGTCAACTCACAGTTTACCATCCTACATAATATGCAACTTTCACTTTGAGCCATTCGATAACGGACCAATTATTGTTGTTTTTATATATACATATTAAAGAATGTTACTAAAAATAGTCAAATAAAGTTTTATAATCCCTACATTAAAAAATAAAAAAAAAATTCAAAATAGTCTGTCCACGACTACTTATGTGTGGCCATTTTATAGAACAAGCTTCTTTTTTAAAGATGAATAAAATTTTCATATAAATTAATTAATAATTAAAAAAATAAAATAGAAAAGCTTAATTAATAGTAAATTCTTAAATTACATTATATTAGTTAAAATAAATGATGCTTACTAGCTTATCAGCTTATTTAAAATCAAATCAAATATTTTTCAATGTGAGGTACTATATAATAATTAAGCCAATAATCACCCATCCTATCAACACAATTAATGTTTGACAATCCTTATTGCCAAAAAATATTTTCTCTACCGTGGTAATAATGACTAGTAAAGTTAATGCTAAGGTAATAAATCTGTAAATTAAAGGATACACACTACACTTAATTACATTAATAATTTACTATGTAGGACCAGTAATAATGCTTAAGAATGAGAACTCAACACTAGTTTGCATTAATAATAATTCGATAGCTAATGTTCAAGAATTATAGATCAACTGTAGAAAAATCATTTGGACAAAAATATGTCAGACGAATTAATTTTCATTTAATATTGTTGCGTCCTAAAATATTGTGGCGGTAGAGAAATATAGAGTTTAACGTCTGAACATCATACGAAAATCTAGCACACAAGTAGATAAGAGAGCGAGTGTTTGTAGCGTTCATAAGAGACACTAGAGTTTTTACGTGGAAACCCCTGAAAAGGGAGAAAAATCATGGGGCCTTGCCCAGTTTGAATGAATCTATTAGTATTTGCAGTTGATTACAAAAGAGGCCCTTCCTTGGGAGAAGGTCTTGGCTTGATGTCACAAATGTACATCATATATAGTGTATTACATGGTACGAGTTACAATAATCAACATATATATGTTTGTTTGGTTTGTAGGGCCATAGTCTGCATGAGACAGGGGTCCGAAAGATCGTAGTTGGCAGGATACCAGGGTCAGAAAGATCGTTGTCTAGTGATGGAGGTTGGAAGAACCATATTAGGCGACGGAGGTTAAAAAGACTGTAGTCGGCATGAAATAGGGGTCCGAAAGACCGTAGTAGAAGAGCGGTACTCCGGGAAAACTCTTGGCATCAAGTGGTGGCCCGGCAGAAGTCCGAGTCTCAGGTTGTGGTCTGGTAGAATTTTGCGCCTTAGGTGGTGGTCCAGCAGAAGTCCGAGACTCAGGTGGTGGTCCGGCAGAACTCGAGGCCTTAGTTGGTGGTATGGTAGAAGTTTGGACCTCAGGTAGTGGTCTAGTAGAAGTTCGGGCCTCAGGTGGTGTCCTGATAGAAGTCCGGGGCTCAACTGGTGGACTGGCAGAGGTGAGGGCTTCAAGTGGTGGTCCAGTTGAGCAACGACGTTAAACGATGGTCCGGTGGAGGTGAGGGCCTCAAGTGGTGGTCCAGCGGACCAATGACGTCAGACGTTGGTTCAGCGGAGGTGAGAAATTCGAGTGGTGGTCCGGCGGACCAATGACGTCAGGCGGTGGTTCGGCGGATGTGAGGGCTTCAAGTGATGGTCCGGTGGAGGTGATGGACTCAAGTGGTGGTCTAGCGGAGCAACGATGTCAGACGGTGGTCCGGCTGAGGAGAGGGCATCAAGTGGTGGTCCGGCTGAGCAATGACGTCAGGAGGTGGTCCCACGGATGTGAGGGCCTCAAGTGGTGGTACGGTAGAGCAACGATGTCAGGCGGAGGTGAGGGCCTCAGGTGGTGGTCCAGCGGGGCAACGACGTCAGGCGGTGGTCCGGCGGAACTTAGGCAGTGGTCGAGGAGGAGCTTCTTCCTTCTCTTCTTTCTTTTCTTCATTCTCTTCTTGCTTCTCTTCTTGCTTGGAGCCCTCACTCAAGAGAAATAAGGGATTTATTTATGGATTTATGGAGTGGCATGACCCGTAAATAGGTGAGAGATCAAGGGTAAATGGGAAGTGGTTGGATGGACGGCCGATGTTGAATCCCTTGATCATGGACCGTTCGTCAGACATTTAAGGACTTAGTGATGTCAGAATTCGACGATCTTGGGCTCGTTGGATCCATCTCGTCAAGACTCTCGATTCAACAATAAGCACGAAATGTTTAGAAATTGTTTGGTAATCCAAATTGTGGTTCGAACCTTCTAACAGTGCTTCGGGTCCTTGATTTGGATCCATTTGGATTCAGATTGAGTCGAATTTGGTGTCTTGGGTTCGTATTTCTGAGACGTTCAGTTTGACTATAAGTTTGCTAAAATCAGAGTTCGGATGGTTCCAATTTTAATTTCAAAAGTTTCTAACAAGATTTTGCGTCGAGATTCATGCCCGATCCAGATAATTTATGATAACGTATCAAACATAAATAGAGAATGAATCACTTAAGCTTAGGCATGCTAATTAAAAATGCAATTTAGTACTAGCTTTGGAGATTTAGTTCTAGATCTATTTCTGAATATTTAGCGGAATCAATTTCATCTAAAAATTGTCATTTTCAAATATAACTTTCTTTAATTCCTCATTATGATTAGTAAGAAATTGAAATCACTCTAAGCACTTTTCTTTGCTATTAGATTTTGATGACTCATCGTGACCACATAATGTTAATTCTTGATGTGAAAAAAGAATATATTGTAATCAACAGTTACAGACAACATAATTCGATATTCTTTTTATTCCTTTAATCTTTACTTAGCCACAAAGTAGAAACTCTCTATACTTGAGGTTTTATTAGGCCATTGTATTTTTGTCTTGCCATGCTATGAGCACGATTAAGCTCACAAAAATGAGCTTATAGCTTATTTTTTTCTCTTCCAATTTTAAAATTCTTACCCAACAAATGAGTCTCCTCCATCTTAAGATGTATAGTACTAGTTTGTTCTTGACCCCAAAACAAGTAGTAATATAGGCAAAATTGCAGCATTTTTATGAACAATATAAAAAATATACTCCAACCATTTTAGGTATTCTTCAAATCATTTTAAACTAAACCTCATAGCAACATTTTTCATTAGTATTTGTTGATAATTTTGATTTTTTGGTTGATGGGTCAAACTTCACAATAAATATGCTCTTCGATCTCTATCCCATTTGCTGGCATCATAACTCCAAATTGAAGACAAAATAACAGCAAGGGATTAGGAACAATTTTTATTGATCATTAATCTTAGAGCAAAATTAAGTATCCTACCTCAAACAATCAATAAGCCCTTAGAATAATTAATTAATAAAATAGTAAACTAAAAAAACTAAAACAATAATATTTAAATTCTAATCTCTAAATGAAGTGGAATTCAATCATCACTATATATTACATGAGAAATTGATTTTTTCATTATCCAATGGGTTGGTTCTCTTTAGTATAATGATTAATAATAATAAAAAAATTATATATTATTACTGTGATGAAAAAAATAAAATAAAATAAGAAAAGCTGATAGGAGAAAAAACAACTTTGTAATGTGATAATGTGATGGTGTTTTGCTTTATCATTACCTATCTATTTTTATAATTTTTCTTCTCGTTACTGCTTCGGCTTCGCTTATGATAGCTTTTGAAAGAGTCAGAAAGATGCTTCTTCGCCTCACATTGTTCTTGTCGGATCGGACCTTACATTATTCTTGTCGGATCGGAAGTCATTGCAGGAGCTGCGCTACGGATTTCACTACTTGCAAGGGAGATAGGTGCAGACCAAGCTCTCAAACGACAGAGGATTATTACGTGAGAGTCCATATGTAATTTTTGGTCCAAACTCCAATCAGATAAAAACAGTTAGATTTTTTCTCTTATATATAATTATATAAGTGTTGACATGTATAAATTGGTGGGGTTACATGCTAGATTGACCGGAGTTTACACTGGCCTAAAAATAGTGCTTCATTGTTTAATATATATATATAGTAATCACATTCACTATTATTCAAAATAATTTTTAATGATATCAAAATATATAAATTCATCCCACATACATAACTTGTTTGAAAATTTCTTACTATGCTTTCAAAAATAATTTTAAACTGAATATATTTTTTTACATTCAAAATTTATAACTAGAAAGATAGCTTCCCAAATATATTAAGAAGATCCCAAAAGAAACATACATCCATTAATTACATAAAATTGGTTCAAAATTTAACTTCAAAGAATTTATACTTTTCATCTAATTTAATTTATAATCTGAAGACTAAATAAATAGCAACAAGAACCTTCCAAGTCTAAATTCAGAATTTCACTCATAGACTAATATTGAGTATCTATGGTTCTCTAATTATATATTTTTATGGTATGATGAAATTGTTATTACTATACATAATAATATGTATCAGATCAGCATATTTTAAAAAAATAAAAAACTGTAGACAAGATTATATATTCGAAATAATTACTAGTCAAGGGGTATTCTTATTATAAATCAAAAATTATATTATATTTTAAATAATTAATACATAAATTATATTCTTAATCAAAATCAAAAATAAAATTATTCATTGCTAATAAATTAAACAAACATATTATTCCTTATATTAAAAT